>NC_091474.1:215719724-216022224 GCF_036971445.1 Narcine bancroftii | reverse complement strand
GGCGAAAGAGGGAATAACTTACCTAATTTATCCTCAGAGAGAGAGAGTGAATAAAAAATAAGCAGGTGCATATTCTGAACCAACTTAGATGACAGTTGCTGCTCATTACTTTAGGTGTTCGTATTGCCAGTAACATCCATTGAGTGGCCAGGCCACTGTGCTTTTCACCATTGCTTCAAGTACTGACTCCTCAGTTAACATTAGCGGGGATTCGTGGTCAGGCTTTGCACAACATCCCTGACTTTCTTTCATTTTGTCTGCCGTGAAACATAAGCTGAACCAGTTGTAACTTTGTGCTCAAAATTTGAGGTCACTTAACTTTACACCTCTCTTTTGTTTTTGCTCCAGTGATTGCTTTGCTGCTTTCCATCGAGCCTTGAGGTGATTCTGACATCTCCGAATTCTGAGTATGCGGTGTGATTGAGCCACAGTGCTTTCCAGCTAAAGCTTGCCATTCCTATTATCAGCCTCATCCTGAGAATTACTTCAAATTTTAAATGGTGCAACAGAGGCACCAATCAGCATAAACAGTGAGAACACACACCCTATTCAGTCTGCCCTTCCATTCACGATCATTACAGGCTTCGTAGGTGATCCAAGGCCCCTCCCTGTTCCACATATCTTCTAGTTTGTTTAATGCCCAAAAATCTATTGAATTCATCTTGAACGTACTTCCTGACAGAACTATCCACATTGTACCATCTGGGGTAGACTCCTACCGTAATTAGTATTTTGGGAGCCCAGAGGAAACGAGAGAAACAGAAGCAGAGTTATACACCTCAGAGTAATGTGAATGCTTCTTGTAACTATATTAAAGTACTGGATCATAATCAGATCTACTTTTAGTCAACATAAAGCCTGCCGAAGAATAGCAATGAGTATTTTGTCAGATCACTCTCTTAGTTCCTTGTTCAGCAATAGACTAAATATCAGAAAATGTGCCCCCACTGTGCAGGCTCAGCCACTGGCAGGATGTAACCATTGGTACATTATCCACAATTTTGTATGCAAAATTAAACTTGAAGTTTCGTGGTGTGGTAATTGCTTATAAGAACATTTCTTCCAAGTGAATAGAAAATGAGTTCATTAAACTAATATGGGGAGATTTATTGATTTGCTGTTTCTTCCTTCACTTTTAAAATGTATTCTTTTTTTTTTCCCCTCATAAAATAGCTCTGCTATAGCCCAGCATGAAGAATGGCAGGATCAATGGGTGTGATTATGTCCTTTAGAGTTTGATTGAGGGTTGGTGCTCAATACTTCTCTGATTCAGCGATAGATAAATTTGTAGCCCATTATATTCATGTTGGGAATGCAGGAGCCACTCAGGCTATTTTCACACCACATCTCTCCTTCTTCAGCATGTACAAATGTTTCTTCAATTAGATACTTTTAAAAGAGGGAGATACTTTAAAAAAACTCTGCATCAACCGCTCTTAAGAGTGAGTTTGGGGTTCTCATTAGTAATAGGGTCAAAATCTTAGCGTTGAGACCATCTCATCCTTCCACCAAAATTGCCCAATTCAGCAATATCTCTGTTGTCAACCACTGTTAGACTATGATTGACTGCTCACAGCTGGACCCGCCTCCTGAGATCAATCCTACCCAGAGCCCTTTGCATGCTCCCCATTTCATTCTGCCTCAACCAGTCAGTGAGACTGGCTGTTCCAGTTTATAGTCAGTTTCACAACTTCATTCTTTTGCGATAATTGATGATGCATCAATCTCCTTTGTTGCATTCTTCCTGTAGTGCTCTGGTCGAAGATATACACACTATCCAGCTATGGCTTAATGAGAGTTTTGAATAGATTTTCATTATGTCTCTGTTCACAGGTTCTGTACCTTGGTTAATAAAGTTAACCATGAGGTCTGCTGCCCTACCATAATTTCCACATGACATGGTATCTTCAGGAATCTCTGCGTACAAACAAAATCCTTCTGTTCCTCCACACTGTCCAGAATCTAAATACTTATTTTATATTGTTCTGCCTTGTGTGCCTTCCCCAAATGTATAATCTGACATTCCTCTGAAATTAATTTCATTTGCCTTGTTTTTGCTCAGCTGACCACTTCACTGATACCTTGTTGCATCTAATCAACTTAATCCCAATTCTTCGTCTGCTGCATAACTTCTTCTGTTTCTACATATTTGTTAATTGTAACTCCTTAGCTAATCCAAAGCACAGATAAGTGCCACAAACAGTGAGTAATCTAGCACAGTGGAACATCAGAGCCACATAGGGGCAGACACCTAATTTGGGTAGGAAGTTTTTAGTATTTGTTTTGGAGGTTGGCCCAACTTAGAGGGCCAAATGGCCTGTACTGTGCTGTAATGTTCTAGGTTTACATCAATCATTGCATTTTATGATGGACCAAATTTGCCTTTAACCTGCCTTCCGAATTATAGATCATTTGAAAGGACTTTCAGAACAAGACTTCCTTGTGAACAACACTGACTTTCTTCTCAGTAACTTTCTCTACTTCAGGTGCAAGTTTAGTTCAACTTACATAATTTATGTAGACCCAAGGTCTATTGTAAAATTATCTCATATATGAAGCATTTTTCTAAACCATTTTTAGATGTTATCTCTTCACCCTACCATCTAAAGGATCACAGAAGTGTTTCCAATAGTTCCGAAGAAAAGAGGCATTAATAGCAAGACCTTGTTTGTGAAAACCTGCCACTAGCTGTGAATGATTAGTTTACTTCTGCATTTCACATCACATGAGCACTTGATGTTTCCATACTGTTTGCATTTAAATTTCTTGTTGAATACTTGCTAGATGCATCACAAAGTGTTATGGAAGCTGCTCTGCTGAAGGGCAGAAGAAGCTACAAAGGGCAGTGAATGCAGCTCAGGACCTTTCCCCTCCAAGGACTCTTTCCCGCACCGTTACGCACGCAGCCAACATTCTAAAAGACCCATCACCCATGAACACCCCCCCTTATCCCTCTTTCCATCAGGGAGAAGACTTCAGAGTAGGAAAACATGCATGAGTTATTTGCTGCTAATTGATCTTTTCATTGTAATTTTATACCCTGTAAATTGTGCACTTTACTTGGCTATATGAATATTAGAGATTACTGCAGAAGAATCCTGCGTATTACACTAGGTATTTTGTGATTAAACCTAATTACAGCTCATTTTCTACCTTTTTATATCATTTATGCCTGACCCTCTCATTCCATCACTATCATTTGGTTGTTCCAGTCAGTAAAGACTTTTTTAAAAGAGAGAGCAGGAGATACATTTCAGGAAATCCCTAGGGAGCTGTCCATGATACAACTATTTTTTTGTGTGGCTTCATCAATGACTTTCGTCTATCACAAGATCAGCCACGCTGACATTCGCTTATACTGTTTACAGTGTTCAATTCCAATAATGGAGCAAGATACAGCAACAGTACACTTCGGCATCAGTACGGACCAAACAATAGGACACAAATATTCTGCAGGCTACAGCTGGCAAGTGGCATCCACTAGAAAGTTCTGTGTTTCATGAACAAAGAGATTGGCTGGCTCCTTTTGACTTTCAATAACAATTCTGTTGCTTATTCATTTCTATTTGGTAGAACCAAACACATAGAGTGTGCAGTCCTAAGAGCATCTATCTTCAAATATTCAATGCTCCTAATCAAGTATAATTTTTAAAGCACTTCATTTTTACCATCAGCACTTTTGGATTCAAGTGAAGATCAATGTGATAAGACCAGAACAGTAACTGGCAACGTATATTAAAACAAATAATTCACCGCCTGGCCCTTGACAGTCACCAATAACATCCTGATTATTGTTCAAGAAATTCTGCAGTATATAGCATCACGGATAACTCCCGGACTGACATTCCTGTCAAAATCCAACTTCCAGAAAATGGAGACAGTACTGTGTCATATACCCCAATTACATCTTAAATTACAGGACTTAACAAGATTACTTCAGCAGTACCATCCCTGCTAATATCTTTACAACAAAGAAGGGCCAAAGGTTCAGTGTTAAGGGAACATCATAAAGTCAAAAAATGTTGAAGATACTCAACAGGAGTGGCAGCAACAATGGACAGATAAACAGAGTCAAACTTCCAGATCAATGACATGTTAGTTAGAAACCAAACTTTTTTTTATGTTGCAGAGAATGATGGGGTGGCGGGGGGGGGGGGGTAAAGGAAACAGTGAGAATAGCTGTGATTGGATGGTGACCAAGTAGGACTAAATAACAAAACTAATAATGGTGCTGACTGAGAGATGGTGGTGAAGATTTATTAGGCACACCTGTTCGGCCTGAAGGAGATGTAAATAGAGGGAAATGAAAAGGGAGAGGAGAAAGGAAAAAAATAATTGTGCAACAGTGAGATCTAAAATATTGTCCATTTTAAATTTGGACATACAGCACAGTAACATGCCCTCCTGGCCCGTGACCCCACGCCTCCCAATTACACCCAATTGACCTGCAAGCTTGGTATGGTTTTTTTTTTGAATGGTTGAAGGAAACCAGAGCCTCTGGAGGAACCCTCGCAGACATGGGGAGAATGTACAAAGTCCTTACAGACAGCGCCAGATTCGAACCAAGGAGAGGCCACCCATTGTGCTAATCATTTTGACCTCGATTCCAATCAGCATTGCCTAATAGATCCTCACTACTGCCTCTCAGCTGACAGCACAACCATTTGCAGTATTCAGACCATTTTGGTCCTTACCCAATCAGAAACATTCTCTCTTCTTTTTTCTCATCTATCCATCCTCTTTGCCCTTTATTTGATTTTCTCTGATTATGATGAAAGGTTAACTCTATTTCTCCATTCACAAATTCTGACTAATTTACTAGCTCCAAAAGGTTCTTATTTTTATTTCAGCTTTCTAACATCTGCAGCTTTTGCTGCACATCCTTCATTGATGGCATTTCGAGGCGACTACTTACCAGATTATTCAAAACAGGAATTAATGGTAATGGCCATTTAAATATTTGGCTAATAGGTTAGAAATTAAATGAATACCACTTACATTAATTTAACATAACTCGTTAAATTTACATATACATAAGATTCTGAGAATCTGATATTTCAAGAAAATAGCTAACTTGAGAACTTTTTAATTCCTACTTGTTCAGGTTTTGTGCATTTTGACCCATGACAAATGAAAGGGTTCCAGTAGCTTTAGAGTGTGATCAGATTGCTATGTCAGTAACCTGAGATCTGAATTAATAGGCCGTTTCATGTAGAGGTCCTCCACCCTTATATCGGGAGACTTAACTCTATGAATGCGCCATGGAAGGCTCCAAGGCATCGACTGCAATCTCTCTTGGGAAGGATAATCGGCAGAGTGCTGTGGCCCACTGCCTCACATGAATGTACAGCCACTCCAAGCAGCTGGCTAGGGGTGGGCTGATAACGTCGCGATGATGCCATCAGCCAGTGACCCATCTCCCCTCTCTCTCTCCCACCCACTCACCCCTCTCCCTCCATGTCCCCCTCAGCCTAGTGGGTGCTGTCAGGTCAGGGGCAGCCAGGGCAGGGGCCATCAAGGCATGGGTATCTGGAGGGGGCCCATCAGGTCAGCAGTGGCTAGTGGGAGCTGTCAGGATGGGGGGGAGCATCAGGGGACGGCTGGTGCAGACTATGAAAGCCCCACCGGCCACTCCGGCTCCTCATCGGGCTGCTTCGAATGCACTAGTCAGCAGCTCAAAACATGGCAGAGCAATGGCCATCTTCCCGACCTGTAATTCACCTCCGCAGCTGGAACTGTTCTGAAAAACATGGGGCTGGCATGAAAGGGCCTAATGTCTCAGATAAATTATGTTTGGATCCTTAGATGGAAATCTGAAACCATTCCTTCTTCTATAAATATAATGAAATAAAACCATTATCAAAAATGTGGTCATCTGTTCGTTGAAGTGCTGTGAAAATCTATCAGGTCACACATGTCCTTTTGAGAAGAACCTAATGTCTTTAAACAAAATGACTTTGATAAACATTCTGTTAAACATTAACTCTAAAAGGCTTTTGAAGTGGCCAAGCAAATCTGAACCACAAAATACCTCCTTCCCCAACTGAAGTGCAACATTTCACACCTCGATTTAACTACCTCTTTCCAAAATTTCTGGTCTACAAGAGTAGGAGACTCACTAATCTGAGAAATGTCAAACTTAAACTATGTTGGCTGAACAAATAAGGATGAACTGGACAAATCTGGTAACAATGCACCCTTGCTAAAAATAAAATGGTGCTGATTCTTCACTCTGCACAGTTCAGGAAGAACCCCACTTGGATGATACCACGATTAAGGATTTTCTTCAGAATCTATTCCGGTAAGTGATAGGTTGCCCATTCCACTTGTTGACAGCTTTATAGCTCGTGGAGAGATGTTTAGAGTGGAAAGACTTTTAAAAACTGTGCCATGTTGTTAAGGATCAAGGCTTTGCCCTGCTCATATCAGATGGTAATGTATAAACTTCAACAAGTTAAATGTCTAGAGTTACTGGCAAACCTGCACTGGTGAAGGTGATAAATAATGGTTCTGTTTTTTTAAAAGTCAGTGCCTGGTTTGACTTTGCCAGTGCGAGAAAGTTTTCATTTGACACATTTGTCAGCCAAAGCCAAGATATGATCCGGGCCCATCATGGAACCTGGATGGTCTCATTATGGATAGAGTAGTGAATGAACAATCATGATTAAGGAAGGAAGGCCATTTATGCAACAACTGAAAATGATTGGGCTAAGGATCCTTTCTTCGAGAACTGCCACTTGTGCAGTGATAGGCTGGGTTGTGAGAAACAACCTGGAAATGTTACACGGCAATTAATGGCTCTGAAGGGATTTCTGTAGGAACTTGTCAGCCTTACTACTGTCAATACTGCCTCATTCTTTTCACCAAACTCATCCAATTTGGTACCACTACATGGTACTGCCTAAATATGAAAAGCTTCTTTCACCCTTTCTCTGGCAGTCAATGCATGGAAGAAATAAGTATTAAAATACTTTTCATTTCAGAACTGACATTGTAAAATGACATTGAATTTTGTATCCTGCACTACTCCGTATTCTACTTAGCCATACCAAGCAGGAAGATCCATTTCTGTGTAAGTTAGCTCAGCGCAACCAGAAGGGGCAATGACACTCCAACTGGCCTCTGTTTTTCTGCATCAGAAAAAGGGAAAAATTAGCTCAATTTTGCACTTTGTAATGATGAACAAATAAGCTTGGCTGAAATCCCTACCCCACTTGGCAGTCAAGTAATTTGCCAACACACAGTGATCAGACTTACACGTGAAGTGGTTTTAACACTACTTGGTGAGTACATTTTTAATGAAAAACAAACAAAACAGAAGGCCAATTTATGGACAATAACTCTGGAAAATATAATGGACCAAAATGGAAACGGTTAAGCAGAGTTGCAGCCAACATCTTGTTTGTATCCTTACTAATTGGACCATCTGGTGATTTAACATTGCAATGGTTTATTATAAGCAAGTTTTAATTTTAAATTTTACTTGTCCAACGGGATAACATAATTCTTAATTGACAATGCCTTAAAATAAATAATCAAACCTTAATTATTAATTTGCAGCCATGTGTTAGGAAATGTTTAAGTAAATGGATAAAGAAGTGAAATGCACGCTGAGAGAATGCTAAGAATATTAAGGTTGCAGAAGTAGCAGGTTCCGTCTCTTCAATGAAACCTTCCACTACGGGATGTGACAGCAAACTTGAATACTGACAGATTTTCATGAATGAATAGCAACAGATTTATCATCGGCAGATTCACATGGTTGAACAACAATTCACTCCAGGATGAATGTGCAATGTGATAAGGAAACCGGTCCTTACTGATACAAATTGCAAGGATACCAGGCTGTTAATTCAGCAAGAAAAAAGCCATTTGGTCAAACATGACATCTTTTCTTCTAGTACTAAAATCTGGGGACAAGGGTGTCTTGCTGCCAGAACAGTGTACTGAGTGACAACTAATAGTGATAAGGAAGTATATAAAGATTTGTCTTGTTGTGAATCATCGACAGAAGAAAGCAAGCTGGGTTGGCATGACTTCACTGATACAAATAGTCACTTATGTTCTGATAGCTATCTTTGCATACACTCTTCCAGCAAAGTTAGTTTTGCCACATCGCTGAAATGCATGACGGGATATCACAAATAAAAATGAAATATGTTTGATTCAATAGGATGGAAGTCAAAGTAATTTTCAAGAAACTATGCCTCATTGCCAGCAAATATCAGTTAGGCAAGAAACACCATGATCGAAAGAAAATAAAGTCAAGAATGTTCCCACAGCTCTTCAGCAACCCTCATTTTCCCAGAAATGTGGTGAAAACCATGCTTATCCGTTTAAATGTTGTGTCCATAAAATAAAGCATTCAGGACAAAAATCACCAAGGAATTTTCCAGCTTGAACATAACAATGAGGGAAATCAAGAAGTGATTAGGAGATGTTACATTTTGGATTCCAAATGCCTAAAGAATGCAGGAAGCAACAGAAAGTCCACAGATTTGAAATCCAGCACAAAATACTTAAATTTATTCAACAATTATCATATCTTCAAGATTAAATAATTCATGGCCAACTTCTTTTGATGTAACGGTATTTTTACAGGTAAATATAATGGCCAATCTTTTCATACCATGACTGGAATGAAATAAGTAATCAGGTGCTGATTTTCGGATGAATTCTCTCATAAGTGACAGAAGTAGATAGACATAAATGTCTTATCAAAAGGTAACATTATCACTCTCAATGGTACTGGTCTGGATGTGGAGTATGGGTTGGATTGGGGCTAAACCACAACACTGTAACAAGAGCTATGATGATGTGGGAAAAAAAAATAGCTGGCAAAAGAGCAAACTTGAGAGAATAGAACTGAATGTTTTTTAAATGGATTTTTCATCACATAACAAATATCTCTTATCTTTTTCTTGAATTGTGAGAAATCACATTTTCTCTATAGACGCCTCCAAAATTCAGGCAGGTTTTTTTTATTCTCTCTGGTCAATCATGGTATGTACTGGGAATTGAATTTCCTTGGAACAGGCTCGTTAACAAGATGTAAATCTGAGCAAAATGTAACTCTGCCCCAATACCTGGAAACATTCTCAGGTGAGGTCCAGGGACAAGTGGAGATGGACAGCTCAGCACTGATTAATGTACAGATTACTGTTTCACTGCCTGGAGGTACCTCTGTCCAGAAAACCACTAAACAAATGAACATGAACTATGGAATACAATAGCACAGTCACGATATAAGCTTTGATTTGATCAATGATGCAATCCAATATGATACCTATGTATCAGATTGAAAGTTTTTGTGCAACTGTTAAAAGAAACAAAGAAAGGTAGTTTAACAAATTGCAATGGTCGTGTTTCTGTTCCCTTCCCTTTTGCTTTTTCAATGTGATCTGTGAGCACAATATGAAATAAACCAAAGTGACTTCCCTGAGGACAACATTTATCTTGCAATTTCCTTCATAAATCATTATGTTAATTCATCAACTGAGTACCTCAGTACTAAGCGTGTATTAGATGGGATGAGAAGGGGTATTGGGATATGGTTGAGGAACTGCAATGACCTTCTGGCACCTTGCCTAAGTATACATTTGAGCCTTAATAAGGACTAATGGAGAGCTTCTCAACAGGCAAACCTAACCCTGTCTAGGTGCAGCAAGCATACATGCCCATTACTCAGATTATAAGAGGGAAATCAGAAGCAGCTATGGTCTTCCTCCGCCTTGCAAGACTTTGAATATTGCACAGGAACTGATAGGGAAATTAATGACAGGTGGAATTGGTTGGTATAGACAATAGCCTCCGTATGAAGCTTGAATTTTGAGCTCAATGGATGGACCCTTCGTTTTCCCTTGTAATAAGACAGCTCACAATATTGATTAAATTATTTTCATTATCAAAGAGCATCACTACAATTTTGCATTTGTTAGGGGTGGATCTTGAGCTCTGTTAACTGATGATGTAATTAAAGTTTAAAAATGTCTTCACAATATACTCCATTGAAGTGCATCTCCACACAAAGCACTACTAAATATTAATTTTGACTGAGATCTATGTCCCAGAAATTAGTTTTTTTTAGGATTGTCACATTTTGATGTTTTCAATGCGTGCATGTTTTTACATTTGGTCAGGAACCATTTATAGTATCTCTTATAAATGGAAGCAAATCTGTGACATCCAGGCATACAGTGTCAGGCGTTGACGTTCCAAACATGCCGACAGATTTGGAATGTTGACTCTGCCAGCAGTTCTGCTGCTAGATCCCCACAAGTAGTCCATCAGTGGATCATGAGAAATATCACCTCCTACATCGTGAAGAAAAATCTACGATCCCATTGATTTTAAAGAGACTTGAAGGACTACAGACATAAAGCAAAGGAAAAGGGAAGTTAAATTAATTTCAATTACTTTGGTTCAGTTCTAATCACTGAATAGATTCAATATTTCTAGCTGATCATATTTATTCTTTGTAAATATTTTAATTGTAATCATTGTTAACATCTCAGGATGACATCAACATTTGAAAACAGCTGTGAAATTTTCTGAGGTGTTTTCAATGCGGGACCTCCTGAAGGCAACATTGGTGACTCTCCTATCACTCAGTCAATGTTGCTAGGGTTTAGAAAGCTTCAGGATATTCAAATGGGTTTCCAGCATCTACAGCTGGTGTGTGTGAGGGCAGAGCAGATGGGGTTCCAGGCCCATACTCGTGAGATTCAAGTTATGAAATGACTAAGGCAACGGATGTGTGGAAAAGTAGCAGGGGACACAATAAAACATGACAAAGGCATCATCAAAGTGTTTAAACTGAAGGATGGAGAGGGAATTCCAGTGAAATGAGGCAAGGAAAAGGGGTTTCAACAGGTTCCTAAGGTTGGTGAACAAATTGAACATTGTTATAAACGTAAGAATATTTCTCAAATACCAACATAGGTTTAGATATTTAATCTTGACCCTGACATATTAAATTACTTTACTGCTGTGTTAATTAAACAAAATTATATAACTTTTCTTAACAGACCATTTCCGTGCCTTTCAGTGAAATTTTAACTCATTGAATTGAGCTAATTTACCCTGCCTTTCGGCAAAAGGCAATAAAGATTGCCACCCATGCCACGTGCTAGTGAGACCAGAAATAGGAGGATATGCATCTTAATACATGGCAAAAGACATGGTGCACATAGGAGGGCTTCAAATTTTTTGATCATGGGCTCTCTTTCAGGGAATGTAGGACCTGTACCAGCAGAATGGTTTGCATCTGAACTGGATGGGAACCAAAATTTTTGCAGGACCAATACTTTTGCAAAAAGGTTTGCTCATGCTGTTCCAGGATATTTAAGTTTGCGATGCAGGGGGATGGAAAACAGAGCACCAGAACAGATAGTTGAGTGGCTGTCAAAAAAGATGTTGTAAAGCCTGCAGACAAAGGGACAAATAGAAAGGTTGAGTGTGGTGGGTATAATGTTCTGAGTTGCATCCATTTCAATGCAAGCAGTAATCAGCTGGGAACTGTGGAGTTGAGTATAAAAGAAGGATCTGGGAATAGAGATAATAATTCTTGGAAAGTAACATCACAGGTAGACGTGGTCATTAAAAAACTTTTTGGCTTATTGGCCTTCATAAATCAAAGTACAAAGTACAGAACTTGGGATGTTATGTTGAAGATATTCAAGACCTTATTGGAGTATTTTGTGCAGTTTTGGTTATCAGGAAAGCTATCAATAAGTGTGCAGAGAAAATTTACAAGGATTTTGCCAGGACGAGCTGAGTTACAGAGAAAGTTTGACAAGGTTCTGATTTTATTCCCTGGAGTATCAGGGAATGAGGGGAGTTTTAATATAGATATGTAAAATTATGGGGGGTGTATATATTGGGTAAATGCAAGCATGCTTTTGTCACTGAGAATGGGTGAGGCAAGAACTAGAGGATATAGGTTAATGGTGAAATGTTTAGGGGGAATATTAGGGAGAACTTTTTCACTCAGAGGATGTTGAGAGTGTGGAACGAGGTGTCTGCGGAAGTGGTGGATGTGGGTTCTATTTTGACATAGTTTGGCTAGGTACATGGATGGGAAGGGTACAGAGGGATACGGTATGGGCGTGCTGATGAGCCTATGCACATAACAGTTCAGCATGGACTGGATGGACTGAAGGGCCTGTTCCTGTTCTGTATTGTCCTATGGTCTGAACAACATAGTTAGTTAAAAATTGCAACAGGGATAATCTTCTCAAGGTAATAGTTGGTGAGACTGAGACATATAGTAATGAGACATTTAGCCAAATAAATGCATGAAGTACATGGGCAAAGAGGAATATGTTGAACAAGTGGGATGACTGTCTATTGTGTGACACTTACTATCCAATAAGCTGCTCCCCATTACCTGGTTTGGGTTTCAACAGAATTTCAAGGTTCAGCTCCTGTCCTCACCATTACCATAATGGAAACATGGAACAAGAACTGAATTCTACTGGTGAGGTTAGGATTACCACCTTTGATGTAAAGGCTGCACTTGACCAAGTGTAGCTTCTAGAGGCCCCAGCAAAATTGAAGTCAAGGAAGAAAGACTATAATTTTTGGGGACTTATATTGCATAAGGAAGGTGGTTATGATTGTCAAAGATCAATCATTCTGGCCTAGGACTACCAGTACAGGTATTCCTCAGGACACCGCCCTGAGCCCAACCATCTTCAGGTGCTTGATCAATGATCTTCCTTCCAGTATTTGGTCACTATGGGGAGATTTGCTGTTGCCAGCCCAATGTTTAATTCTTTTTTGCAATACTTCAGCAAATGAACTAGTCAATATAAACATATGATAGGACTTAATGGGTTAATAAGCGGCATGTAATATTCATGCCACAAAATTACCAAGCCTTGCCTAACTCCAAGAGAGAATGAAATCACATCACTTCATATTCCATGGCATTGTCACACCAGAAAGCTTCCTTAACATATTGAGATCACCGGAACAAATAAGTGAAATGCTTCCCTGTCTCTGTCCCATCATCTTAAACTCTTTTCACCATCTCCAAGCACAAATCAGAAGTGTAAAGGTATACTCTCCACTTGCCTGGATAAGTGGATCTTCAACAAATCTCAAGAAGCTAGATTCAGTCAAAGTAGCCCTGCTTGGTTACTTGGTAAGCTAAACCCCTCCACTACTGGTGAAATACTTATTCAATCTGATCATCGCTACCCCATCCCCCGACCCCAAACCTCTATCTTTACCACTGAGGTTCAGTCCTGGAATACCTTCACCAAAGGACTGCAGAAACGAAAGAAGGTGACTTATCATAACATTGGGGATGGGCAGTATATATCCACATACTTGAAATAAATAATATAAACGTATGGCAGGAGCAGACTAGTATGGATGTTGGCAAAACGTCCTGTCCTTATGCTACAATTTCCTTCACATTAGCAGTGGTGCCACATCCATAAAGCTTTGTCTTTCCCTCAATCAGATCATAAGCTGGGTTTACAGTGGCAATTAATTTGCCTTCTGAAACATTTGAAGTTCTTTCACAGGAGCAAAGCCAGGAGTCGCCTGGAAAAGTGGAGCTTCAACATTTCTAACCCTGACACTATCAAAGACAAAGAATTCCACTTGGCTTGGCACTCAATCCATCACCCTAAACACTTAATCTCTTCTCTATAAAGTGAGGATAGATAATGCCTCTTTAATTGCCTTTCACTCCATGGGCAGTGCATTTTACAATGAGGTATCAAGGAAGCCACGTGCAAAAGGATTTGAACAAGAGGAATGAAAATCATTCAAACTGCAAAATATCAAAAAGCAGTCAACAAATTTGTACTGGTGCCTTTATGGTATTTTTGGAAGATTTTAGTTTTTGGACCATCTTAAAGGTCATATTGCTGCTCTATAATGCCTCCCCTAACATTATTAGTCCGTGTACACCTTACTTCATATATGCAGAGATGGGCTGCTACTTCACAACTAACCGCAAAAGAAATGATATGTTTAACTCCTAGAATGAATGCAGAGATACAGCGTATCTATAGGTTTCCAATACTGTAAAACCTACCCTTGTACATTTTGATTTCTTTTTACACAATGCATGTCCTTAATTGCTTTTCATATAAATAATTATAAACATAAATATAAGAAATAAATAGCCCAGAATGATGATGATTAGAAAATAGTTTTGATACGTCAACATGCTAATTCTCACCAGTATTAGAAAACTTAAATTAATGAATTGAATAAAAAAACCTCAAAAACTTAATTAAAATTTATAAACCATTTCTCATTTTCATGTTTGGAGTTCACTCATTTGGAAGAGATGTTACAGCAAGGTCATGTCTACACTCTCAGGTAGACATCCAGGATCCTGCCTCACATCATGCAGGAAATCCATTACCACTGCCGCAGCCAATATTTAACCTTCAATTAACAACACTAACAAAAATATCTGTCCATTATGACATTGCTGTTTGGAAAACTTTGCTCTTTGTAAGTTGCGTGCTTATGTGTTTATGTTATAACTGAACCCAGATCAAAAGTATCTCATTAACTGTAAAATATTCTGGGATTGAATCAATTCAGAAGTACCAGCTATTTAATTGCAAGATTTTTCTTCATAGAATTGTAGAATTGTTATGTTGCATAAGCAGACATTTTGGCCCATCCACCTATGCTTAGATTCAAGATGAGCAAACCTTTTGGTCCACTGTTCTATCCATGTAAATAGCAAATTGCTCTTTTTAAAGCCTTGGTCATTTTCTTTCTGAAGACTGTTTTGATTTCCATTGTAAGGAGGCTCTAAATTTTTTCACCTGATTTCCCTTCAAATTATGTCTTTGCTATATGGTTATTGAACCATTCACTAATATAAACAAATTATTTCATTTACTTTTTCTAAACTAGTCTTGATCTTGTACACCTCCATCAAATCTCCTCTCAAACTACTCCTGGGAGAACTACCGTTGTTTCCTCAGTCTACTCTTGTCGCAAAAATATCTCATCCCTGAAATCATTATAGCATATCTTCATTGCAACCCGTCTTGGATATCTCTATCATTCTTGCAAACTTTGGAACCAGACTGCTCTCAATAATCCTGTTGTGGCCCACTTTTAGTTTGTACAACATCACATTTTTACTTTGGCGCTCTTTCCCTCTATTTCTCAATTCAAGAATCCATGGTTTATTGGATAGTTGACTTTGCGCTATGGTGCATTTATACACCACATTATGCAAGATATGTTGAAATATTCCCGTTTGATTTGATAAATATTTTCTTCTATCTCCCTCCTACTTCTTCAACAACCCCACCCCACCACTGTCATCCACAAACAATGTACATAGAACATAATTTGAATGTAACCAGATAATTAAATCAGCAAAAGACTGATTGATTTGGCAGTTCCTTTTGTCAAAGCTGACTTGAGAAAAAGGCACGATGCACTTTTAGATGCAATAAGCAATTCTAAAATGAGTTTAGAGGTTAAACAGGAAACTTTGCAGAAAATACACAAAGGTGCTGGAGAAACTCAGCACTTTTGTGTATTGCAACTAATATGAGATTAAATTTCTTCACATAGAAAACTACTGCGCCACTGCATATATTGTATCAACACCCTGGTGCTGAAAGAACGGCATTGGCAGATGACTTCTCTTCAAGTTACAAAGTGCCCTTTTTTTATCAAGTATCCTTTTCAGTTTTTTGTAAAGTTTGGTGGAAACCCGCTCAGTCGCTGAGTTGTAATCTGCAATATAAGGGTGCAATTCTTGGACGTCCTGCTGTTTCCCCACTATCTTCTTGAGTGTAATTACTTATGGTAGAAAAATTTGATAGCAGACGGGAGTCAGCAGTGCCTCACATATGCATTTTAGTTCTAATTCTGCTATTGTACTTTCCTAGTTTGTATTATAAATCGCAGCTCCTTACTCACATTAATCTTAAAAATTCTGTCAGTACTGCAATGGCCGGTGCAGTATACTGTAATACTGCAGCAATGATATCATGTTCAAGAACATGCATTTGAAGCAAGGTGAAAAGCATTTGTTGGTAACTGTGGGGCATGGGCACTTAGTTATCCTCATCTAGAATGTTGCATAACAAGCTCCATCTCTCTACTGCTATACTTGTCCACACAAAAAAAAAGCTAAAATGACTAATTAACAGCCCTTCTTTAGACGTTTTCTGTGAAAGCACATTTTCTGTGCTTCAATCCATGTGTGCAGTGAAACGGTGTAATGTGTAAAATTCAATTAACTGCTTTCATTTTTCTTCTGGACAGCATTCATCGTTTACACTGTGTCAGCAAGCATAGTACTGGGACCAAAAAGAGATGCTGGTTTAACATACTTATCTACGCCAGAAATGTCTTTCTGAGACCATTGTCTTTTCCTCCCCAATATTAGCAAGATTATTTTTTAAATCTCAGACAGAGATGACAAACAGCACAGAGGTGTTAAAACAAAGAGGGACAAAAAAAAATCAACAAAAAAAAAATCAGTGACTTTTGACAACATTTGCAAAAACATAGTGGCATTGCCAAAACTCACTGAAGGTATTATGTTACCTGGCTATGACAAACAGCACACAACTGACACCCAAGTAAGCCAGCAGAATATACATCCAGATATCAGGGGAGAGAGGATTCAGGAAGGAGAAAACGCCGGGGTTTGTACCGTTGGGCTTTCGGTACAAAATACTTATTCCCAGAGTCATGAATGGCTTTGAGAAGTCAATGACCTTCTCTCGAACATAGGTGATAGTCAGGGGTGCCACTGCAAGATCAGCTTTCTGTGGACAAAAGCAAAGAAAGAGAAAAGCTAGGTTAGTCTCTCAGTCGAGGTAAGGCAATTATACAATATAATATTGGTTATGGAACAGCTAAATAACAAGCTGCAATATTTTTCTCAGCTATTCCTGCTGAGTGAAAGTTCTCACACATCAAAGACACAATGTCTTGACAATTGGCATGGGCATAGATGATTAAATTTGCTGCAGTCAAACACTAAGAGCAAATTTTAAGAAGTTTATCTAAGAGAAACTTTACAATGTGTTTCATTCATAGATTCAATCCCTTGTTCATGAGCTGTCAGACTTCTGTTTTATTTATACTTAGGTGTTATCAGAAATCGATTTTGGAGAATTTATCACCAGTAGAAAGATTTTCTCAGATTCAATACTACCAGTCACTTCCTGAAGCAGACCTTGGGAATTCATCAGTCTGGAATGCACTATTACTTGCCCTATATCAAGTTAACCAATAACATTACTCACAGATCATTCTTGAATTCTTACTCTGTACACTGGTTAGTGTAACACACAAGTTGCCAATTCAAGCTCCCTACTTAGGTATTGTACATGTAATTGCGGAACATGTTTCAATTCCAGAAGATACTTTATTTTGGAAATAATAAATGAAGGAATGAATTCAACAACAAAAAAAACTTATTTGTCTGGCCAGCAGTGTTTGGTAAAGATCATAAACACTTGTATTGGCTGTGGATCAATACTGGAGAGCAAAGGAAGAACCGGAGGGAGAACTGGATGATATGTGAAATAACGGGTCCCCAGAGCAGACCTATGTTCTGAAACCCTCTCAGGGATTAAAAACACAAGAACATAGGGGCAAGAATAGGCCACCAGGTTCCTCAATCCTGCCCCACCATTAAATATGATCCTATCTGAAGTACTTAATAAACCTAAGTGGTGGAGAAACTCAGCAGGTCCCGTAGCATCTACGAGAGCCAAAGATATTTAACCAACATTTCAGGCCTGAACTCTTCGAAAAAGGTTTGAGAAATAAGCAGGCAAGTGCCGGAATAAAAAGTGGGGGAGGAGGAAAGAAGGGGCACAGACCAACAGCCAAGAGGCCATGGGTGGAGGGCAGGGGAGAAAAGCTGAGAAATGATCAGGAGAGAGGGTGGGGGGGGGTAGCTCTGTGAAGGCAGAGCTGGAGGATCTGATGTATCCTGACTTAGATCCCTCTTCTAAGTAGTTTTTCCTTCATCCCTTTTAAGAAACACGAAAGTAGTCATCATAAAGCCTGTTCTAACACAAGTGGCACACAGACAGTGCAGCCATACAACTATACATGTAACTTGGTGGTTTGTGTTCACAGTGTTGGATCACACCGAACATATCTGGGCTCCACGTTGCAATAGCACACCAAGTAGGTCGGTCACAGATTTGGTGCAATTCATTTAAGGGCCCAAATTTTAGCTGATTACTATTCCAAATTCCAGATCAGTGGAGGTCATTGGGTTGTTTCTCGTAACCCCTAGTGATGCGTGTAAAGAGTGTCTCAAGGATTGAGCCCTTGCCCACTTCACGAGCTGGCCACTGGATACAAACATACCTCATGTGTTTCAATCAACATTGTGCAGTGGAGTTTTGAAACACAGAAATGCAACTATGGAGTAACTTTGGGCCTATCAGCTGAGCTCAGTGGGATAATGATTCTTTATCTCTGAAAAGAAGGGAAATTTCAAACAAGAAACATTCTACAACGAAACCACAAGTTTAAAGGTTCGCTTTCATAAAATTGTGTTCAGTGAAGCACTTCAACACCACTTTTTAGCACAAACAATCATTTTAGCTTATGTTTAGCAAACCACAATTATTTGCCGTTGGATGACTAAACTAACATTCTTAATGTCCAGCTGGAA
Organism: Narcine bancroftii; assembly: GCF_036971445.1. Lineage (NCBI taxonomy): Eukaryota > Metazoa > Chordata > Chondrichthyes > Torpediniformes > Narcinidae > Narcine > Narcine bancroftii. The sequence continues at coordinate 216,003,572 of NC_091474.1, read as the reverse complement.
TTTCTATAAGTTTGCTGCACTGGCAATTCAAGAACATACTTTAACAAGATCATTCAGTATGGATAACTGAACAGAATAATCCATCAATAATTGCACAGATAAGCTCCAAGAAGTCATTCACAATTATTTTTGCAGTGGTCAAAGTAATTGGCTGGGCCAAATATATCTCAATCCAATAGGCTGATGAAGGCTTCCGACAAAAATCAGAAACAGAAGAGTGATTTATCTTTTCATCGCTCCTTTAAAACACTCGGCAAACCTGTTGTTTTGTGGCATCATTCATTTTGTCATTTTGAGATCATCCTACAGATGGATGTTTCAAATGACCATAGAATTAAAATGGCCTGAGCTTTATGCCAATCTTTTTGCAGGAACATTAACATCGGCATTGAGCATAAGGCAGCAAGGTTCCAGGTGCTCTGCGCCAACAACGTTGTCAGAACCATCTCCTGATGCACCGCTGTGCATTCTGGAAACTCGGAGTCACTGTGGCTTTACTCAGTTTCCAAATTAATTGCTATTTTTCTGAACATCCACACTTATAAAGATCAGATTGAGAAAATCATTGAAAAATTGAACTATCTTGCCTTCCCTGTTGCTTCCTTAGTCTGTGCCCTGAATCAATTGGATTTCACATCCCATGCAAGACAGGGCAAATTGACAGAATGGGCTTTTGAATCTGTGAATGAGTCTTACACATATTTCACGATATGTCTCACGACATATTTCAGTTTCAAATAATCAGCTACAGTCAACACAATCTGGCCACATAATCACTGCAACATCGTTCAGAGGAATAACTGCAGGAGGTAGAATTTCCATTAAGATTGCAATTGGGATGATGTGGTCCAAAGCCTTCAGGGTCATGTTCCCCCGATAATTGATTCACATCTAATCACAAATATAAAATCTTCCACAAATTAGCAGCTTAATAGAGCATAATAGTTCCTTTCTCTTTCCAAGAAAAAAATTCCTTTCATGTATCTGAAAATACCACAGTTTTAATAATACAGCTGGTTTATCAGTTCTGCTCCCCAAACTTTTAACCCACTTTAGTGATGTTGACTTAAGAAATATATTGAACAATGTAATGGACCCGTCATTTCATTGGTAAATTGAACATTTGTGATATGAAAATATTTTAAAATGTGCCCACATGTGGGAAAGAAACCGAATGCAATTTGAAGCCTATGGCAAAGCTAATACCCACAGTAATTACAGCATTTCATCCCTTGTCTTGTTAAGCAGCCGACTTTAAAGCCACAGAACTTTTCAACCCAGAATTAAAATTTTTAATACAGTTCAACTTTGCGCAAAAAAAAAGACTGACTGTATCGACTGCTCAATTAAATAAGTGCATGGGGCAATCCAAACTGGCAATCCAAACTCCCCTCAAGACCAAACCTGGCAGTTGTTGATACATCATGCTTGAAAACACGGAGATGCTGGAGGAACTCAGCCAGTCACACAGCCTACACACAAGGTAAAGATATACTATTGATGGGAGGGGGAGGAGTGCAGACTAACAGATAAAAGTTGTTAATTGGATATGATAAGAGGAAAGGTGAGAATTGATTGTGGCTCTGTGAAAGGAGAGAGAGGGAAAAGGGAAGAGAGAGAGCGATAGAGACAGAGTTAGGAGGACAATGTCTACTCTACATTGGAGAAACTGGACACAAACTGGAAGATCACTTCGTTGACCACCTCGGATCTGTCAGCTGCCAAGGCAGGAATCTCCCAGTGGCCACCCATCTCAATTGCCTGCTCCATTCCCTTGCTGACATGTCTGTCCCATGGACTCGTGCACAAGCAGACTGAGACCACCTGCAAATTGGAGGAATAACACCTCATATTCTGACTGGGCACCCTCCAACCAGATGGTATTAACATCGACTTCTCCAGTTTCCATTAGAACCCACCCCCATCTCCAATTTCTCCCATCGTCTAGCTCAAGGCCATTTCAGATAGCCCAAAAGTTGAGATGTAAAGGCGGAGAAACTCCACCAAAACAAATAATGACCTACCTTTCTGAATGTGAGGAGATGATCTCTGAGCCACATATCACATATTCCAACCCCACTCCGAGACGGATAATCTCCACAGCAATAGCCCTCTGCCAATCAATCTGAATGTAGAGCGGCTGTTTAGGGACGGGCTGATGATGCTGTCAGCCAGTGATCCATCTCCCCACTCACTCCTCTCCCTCCAAGTCAGGGACGACGGGGAGCCCTCGAGGTAGTTAGTTGGGGGAGTGGGAGCTGTCAACAGGAACTATCGGGGCAGTGGGAGCTGTCAGCGGGGACCATCAGGACAGTGGAAGCTGTCACCGGGGATGGTTGGGCAGCAGGAGCTTTCAGCGGGGACTGTTGGGGTAGTGAGAGCTGTCAGCAGGGGCCGGTGGGGCAGCGGGGACCGTTGAGGCAGCAGACCCTGTCTGGGCAGCAGGAGCATTCAGGGCAGCGGGGATCAGCGGGATAACGGGAGCCATCAGGGTGCGGGCTGGGACAATCACGCCAGGCCATTTCGGCCTTCAGGTCGCTCTCTGTGGCTCAAAATGCGGTAGAGCAATGGCCATCTTCCCTATCCATAAACCCCACGCAGCTGGAGCTGTTCTGGGAACCATAGAGCGGTTTCAGCTTTATGGGGGATTATGGATAGGGAAGTCAGCCATTGCTCTTCAGCGTATTGATGACAGGTGGCGCTATGGCACCAGTCGCCCTCCCCATCTCCATCAGATCCAGAGGGAGCTACAAGATGCCTCTCGATAAGAAAGGGACATTGGAGCAGCCTTTTAGGGCAGCTGTCTGAAAGATAAAGTTCCTATTTCTCTATCCGCTCCATGGCTGGTCTCAAAGCAGAGGCCTGACATGAAATGGCCTGTCTGTCTTTCTTCCCTTTTTCCCTCTGTCTCCTTTCACAGAGCCAAAATCAATTCTCACCTTTCTCTTATCATATCCAATTAACATCTTTTGTCTGTTGATCTGTACGCATCCCCCTCTCATTCTTCCCTTTTTTCCGTAGAAATACAGATGTCCCTTTTTTTTAACTCATACCTTGAGGAAGGGCTCAGACCCAAAACAGTGGTAATATATCATTACCTCCTATAGCTGGTATAAGACTGGCCATTTTCCTCTGGCATCTCTGCACTTTTATGACAATCACAGTGTCTGCAGACGTTCGTGTTTCACAGCATATATTTAGTACCTGGCTTTCATTCAACTATTTAAAAATGTTACAGTTTGAAAGAACAAGAATCACCAAAGTTCATTAAAGCCAATCGCCAATTACATAGAGTGTTAAAGGTGGCAGATCAATAGCAAATGGCAATATCCAATGTTTGAATGATGTTCGTTCAGATAAAATAAATCTTGCCAAATGAATGCTGTAAAAAGCACAACAGGCATTTTAAGAAAAGACAAAAATGCAGTTTCCAAAATCCATGTGCTTAGATGCAGAAGTTTATTTGAAATCAGGAAGTACATATCTTTCATGGCAAAAAAACATAGCCTCATCGAAAATCCTATTTCAGAAATCAATTGATAAATAAGAGTCGCTGAAAGAAACTGTTATGCATCGGCAATGAAGCCAGCTATATAACAGTCTCATAAAATGGCAGTTAAGGTACATCTGCTTTGTGTTCAGCTTAGTGTTCTACCCTTCAAGGTATTCGCAGATATCATTTTCTGAATGAAAGTACTATATTAATAATGGCTGATTGCATTTTATCCTGCAAAATGCTGACCTTGGTGCCAGGTGAGATAGAGAATTGGTCAATTTGTTTTCATGTAAAGCTTTTCCTGTCAAATCTCCAAATGCATAACCCTAATGTTAAGAATGCCTGCCTGACAGGGTGTGAGTATGTTGTGACAAGACACCCTTCCAGATTTTGCATTTCAATTCAATCAGTCAGGTTTTTGGGTTAACTGAGAATAACTCTTTATGTAATCTTTACCGAAAAATGCCTATTCAGCCCATCTAATCAAAGCAGGCAAGTATAACACATCCATTTTCCTGCTCTTTCCACTGAGCTCTGCAAATTAATCTCTCTCTAAATCTCACTTCAATTTTCAGGCAATGAGTTCCAGACCTTAACCAATATCTGCGAGTAAAAGAAAAGATGAGCCTCTTTCTCTTTGCCCAGTATGTAATATTTGTATGAAGAATGGACAATTAAGCAAAATAAATTTACAGCATTGAGATATTTCTTGGCATTTAACAGCCATTCAATGACTTCTGAACAGAAGGAGCTTGCAGGCAGTTGAGTAATCCAGTAATCTGTCTTCCAATGGATTATTGAAATTGCTAAAATAGTGCAAAGGGAGCAAAGGGTTCTACTGTTCTCTCTCAGAATGACAACACTGTGATCCCACCACTGTCACAGATAGGAGCAATAGGAGGGAAAATCAAAGAGAAGCCGGACACTAAGGATGGACTAGAGTGGTAGGTCAACAACTGCAAGGTTTTGCTCTTGACTGGTGTTTGGATTGCTGGCTTGGTTTAGCCCATGGGCTCATGAATTTTTGTGACAGATGCTGTGATGATCATTGGGAGTCAGCAAGTAAAGCATTGGAATTATGAGGGCATGTGGGTTTTCTTTCCCATATGAATATCACTGTAATGAACTCGCTCTAATATAGGAAAAACAATGGAAAAGTCACCAGACAATGGTAAATTGAAATAAAATTATTTTAATTAAACTATTCCCCTCACATAACATCGCTCAATAACTCTAAACACAATGCTAAATTAACCCCAACTATGCACAAGTGTAACATGTATGTGTGTGTGGTTTCAAAGTCCAGATCATTACAAGGGATTGCTTCTGGAAATGTTAATTTTAAAGTCCCGCTTCAAATCTTTTGCCGAACGCTAGGATCTTTTCTTTAAATTAAGTTTTTATAGAGCAAGTATGGAGCATCCGCTTTCTTACAAACTTGCACATCTTTCGATGAGTCAGCTTTTAGAGAGAATTCTCTTCACTGGTGTATTCACATATTTTCCCCTGGCTTTTTAGGGTTATAGAATTGATTTTCTTGATGATTGAACAGCAGTCCTGCCTTCTCAGAGATTGTTGCTTCCACCCTGCCCTTCACAAAGGTCAGGTTTTATTCAGGTCTTTTTTACTGCTTTCTACCCTGCCTTTTCACAAGGGACAGGTTTTTTTCACCCTGTCTTTCACAAAGGACGTTTTATTCAGCTCCCTGTGGTCCACCTCAAAAACAATGTGCTCCAATGTCCTGCCTCTCTTCCCATCTGACATCACACAGGTTGAGTCTGTTTTGAGAAAAACCTCTCCTGTTCCAACATATGATTTTGCAATGTCTGGCACCTGTCACTCAAATGGATCTGGGGTTTGTAGCACTGCCAGTATCTGAATGTATGCTGAATGTATCCCTTAAAGCACACATTGTCCTGACATCCATTGTGATCCATTTTAATTCCATTATTGACTTGTCTGCTGTACTCAGCATTTCCCAGCTAACATCTTCACAAGATAAGATAAAGGAATGGAAGTAGACCAATTGGTATGTCAAATTTTCTCTTGTCCTTGTTAACTTTTAGTGTCAAATGTATTTTTCCAATGTGCTGTGGTGTGTGTACCCCGGTAAGCAAGCCCACTACATTACCTAAGATATATAATTCTATGTTACTTCAAATAGTATCAACACATCTGTTACAATCACCAAAATAATAATTTAATAATGGGGCCAGATTTTGCTGGAAATGTCAATAATTCCATACCTGCTTGCAACAGTAAAGGAGACACACACCTCATCCATAAGACATAGGAGAGGAATGAGGTCATTTGGCCCATCAAGTCCATCCTACCATTCTATCATGCTGAGTTACTATTCTTTTCAACCCCATTCTCCTGCCTTCTCCCCATACCCACACTAAGAAAATAAATTATTAAGGGAGAGACAGTTTTGTAAAACTCAATGGATCAGGAAACATATATGGAGAGCAAAAGTTAGTCAATATTTTGGGTCAAGAACAAAAATTCAATAAAGGGTCCCAGCCCAAAGCATTCTGACCATTTCTACCCATGGATGGTACCTGATTCACTGAGCTCCTACATCAAGCCTTTGCTTGCTCAAGATTTCAACATCTGCAGTGTTGATGTTTTTCTTCTTCACATGAATGTTGCCTGAATAGGTATGTTTTAGTTCTACAGAGAGATTGGATAGACTAGGTCTGTTTTCCCAGAAGCAAAGAAAGCAGAGAGGGGATGATTGAGGTACATGAAGATTTGAGATGAAGAAAGGGGATCAGGGTTTCTAAACTGAAGGCCATAGGTTTAATGTGAGAGGGAAGTGGTTTAAAGAGAATCTGAGGGGTAAAGCTTTCATGCAAAGAGAAGTTGTTCTCTGGAATGTGCCGCCAGAAGAGGAGGGAACATTAGCAACACCTCAGAGGCATCTGAACAGGTACTTTATTGAGAAAGGAATAGAAGGATGTGGAATTTTTACAGATGTTGGATGAGTATAGATAGGCACAATGGTTGGCATAGATGTGATGGGCCAATAGACCAGTTTCTGTACTCGACAAGTCTGTGAATCTAATTTAGACTATGGTCATTGGTAAGGTGGTTACACGACCTCCATTTAGGATTAGACCAATAGTCAAGTTAATCAAGAATGTACTATCTGATGCTTGATTTAATTAATGCTACATGTGTTTGCTGGAACAACTTCTCTTGACGTGCCACTTACACAGCAACATGAAAAATTTGTGACATCCCTATTACTCTCATTTTAGCTCCGCAAGGATCCAGTGAAACCAACAATGTCAGAACACTTCTGATATTTAAGTGTAATTTCTGTCTTAATATTTTGCACTGGTATTAAATGATTTGTTTTTTTTTAATGTGATTTACATTATTCTAATAAGGAAATGCAGGCTTTGACAAGACCTTTACTTCAGTGTGGAATTATGTCAGGAATTGAAGCAGTCAGTTGCTGCAGTAGCTGGGAGTTGCCTGTCTACTACATGTTACTACAGGGCTGCCACCACGGTACGTGAACAACTCTGCACTGCGGCAACTGAAATTTTCTCATATGGGATGTACTTGATTGAAAATTATCAGAATCAATTAAAGCAAAGACTCAGGTAAAAAAAATTAAATACTCGGAAAACATGAGTTTCAAGTGGAAAGCATGGTTAAAGGTTTAAAACCTGAAACTTATCCCTTAATTATCTCCATTAGATCTCACCCTTCTATTTCTGGTTTTATTGGATGCAGATCAGGTCAGTATCTGAGATATTTTAAGGACACATCATGTACATTTTTTTAAATCTAAATTTTTATTTTAAATGCACAGAAACTGTGATACTCCTTAAAAATCTCTGCAATTAAAGTGGTCAGGTGGTAGAAAAGGGCAGAATTTATCTTCTAAGAAAACAAGCAAACTTGCTCCTTCGCCAATTCCCGGAAGCAAAGAAAGCAGAGACTGGATGATTGAGGTACATGAAGATTTGATATGAAGAAAGGGGATCAGTCAAAACCCAAGTTTAATGGTAAGTTCATTCTCCAAAATCTGATTCACACCTACTGCAACATCAGACTCACCTGCTGCCCTTGTAGGTCGGACTTGCTCATGCAGATGCTGTTCTAACTCCAGTGCCAGATTAACTCACTACTTCAGCAAATTCAACCTGCACCCAACTAAGATTTATGATCACTCACGTTGTAGGCTCACATCCCTGACTGCCATGATGCTGGATTTAGAAGCACCTCAACCCAGGTTCATCCTGCCCCTGTCACACTTGCCTAACATCCTCTCTCCTGGGAATGTTAACCTCAAGTGGCAGGTTAGCTGTTTGTCTGACAGGAAGAAAATCTTAAAAGGCATTCTGTTTCTCACAATGGGAACATTCAACTAATCTAAACGTGCTTTGGAGGAACACCAAGTCCCACTGCATTGTGACCTCCTCTGAGTAATGCCATCTATGTAATGAATGCCTTTGTTTTTGTTAATGATCAGACCCCTATATGCAAAACAATTTTCAATGTCAGTGCAAAGGAACAAGTATTCTGGGATTCCCATCTGAAAATTACATTTCCAATCGCTCGTCTCCCTGCTCTTTTGGTTCTCCCTGTGACCACTTGGTTTCCTCCTGGTGGCCCAAGGTCAGAATCAGAATCAAGATTTATTGTCATGAACGTGTAATGAAATTTGTTGTTTAGCAGCACCATTACAGTGTAAATATTGCTATATTTCAAAATAAAAAAAAATGGTGCAAAAATAGGAGAAAGTGAGACAGTGTCTGTGGTTCATTGTCCACTCAGAATTCTAGTGGCAGTGGGGAAGAAGCTGTCCTTGTGTCATTGGGTGCTCACCTTCAGGCTCCTTTACCTCCCTCCTGATGGTAGCACTATGAAGAGGGCATGGTTTGGGTGGTGGGGGTGCATGAGGATCGAGGCTGCTTTCTTTAGACACTGCTTCTTGTATTTCTTTCCTCGAAGAAGTGAAGACTGATGTCTGTGAAGTCATGTAGGTTAATTGAACGCTGTAAAGTCTAGACCAGGGATCTCAAGCTTGCGGCCCGCGGGCTAACTGCGGCCCTCGGGATGATAGTTGGTGGCCCCGCCTTAATATGAAAGTTTAATGTTAATGCGGCCCGCGAGTTTGATATGATTGGCACTTTTCAGTGTTGTGTGTGGAGTTGAACGAACCTACCAATCACGGTGGGGTATATTGCTCTCGAGGGCGGGACATTGGCTGGGCTTATTGCGAATATAAGCATATTTGTGTGCATTTTCTATTTGTCATTATATGCACGTGGCACATGCGCAATTTCCGCGGCCGCTCCCGCTTCACACGCTTTGGCGTCCAGTCTGAACCCGGAAGTTGTTGCTCAGCGGGACAGAAAAAGAAGCAGAAAAGACGCATCGGCTAAACACTGAAACTTCAACGCAACAGTGACACCATTTGAATCTGAATAATAATAATTACATTTCTCCAGTCAGCAACTATATGTGGTTTCTTCAGTCTTCTATATCTGCTGTATTATTATTATTTTAATTATTATTATTTCCATTCTATTTATTTATTTATTTTCTTATGAATTGTTAATTTATTTATTTTTTCATCTTATTTTGTGTTAAAAAATAAAAATAAAGACATTTGATAACATTGGAATGTTTTTGTAAGAGCTTTTCTTGTGGAAAACCTGATGCGGCCCAGCCTCACCCAGACTCTACCTCCAGCGGCCCACGGGTAAATTGAGTTTGAGACCCCTGGTCTAGACTGACCCTACTGTAGTCATAGAGTGGAATCCAGAGGGAGCTGATTGGGAATGTGGGGAGAACAGTTTAAAATTAGGGGTTTTAATTTAATTGTTCAATGAGCTGGTACAGACTGGAATAGCCTCCTTCTACATCGTAAGGAGATATGGATTGAAATATTGAAGGCTAATGATGCAACAGAAGAGATAGCTGATACCTAATACAAGGCAATAACTTGACTGCAAATATCTCAAAAAGAAAAGATGTTGAAGTATCGCCTAAGTCAGTTACAATGTTTCCATGCCAACACAGTCTCTTACAGTTATAATTAAAAATAATAAGATATTTCAGGCATGAAATTAGATGTGTTTGATATTAAATAATTCAAATAGCCTCTGCGATTGTGATTTTTCTTTAAATTTTCCTACCATCTTATTGCAGAACTCAATACCAACAATTCTTATTTAATTTGTATTATTAATGAATAATTAATAATGAAAATACATAGGTGATGTTTTATAATCACCTTCCCTTTGAAGCAGTGTGCTACCTTAGACCAGCTTTATGAAGTCTGTCTATGACATATTACATGTTTAAAAGTATATAATTGATTGTAAAGCCCTATCCAGCAGTGAGAAAAAAGCAATAAAACACTGATCTTTCTTTTATTGTATTCATAAGTATTACAAACACAAATTACTTACATGATCAATCAGTTCCCTGACCATTCCATTCCATTGTCCTTTTTCATCCTGAACTCCATATCTCCCATCCTCCACCAGTTTGACCTCGTAGGTGAATCCGAGGATGTTTGACAACTCTTTCAAGAGGTCAATACAGAATCCCTCAAATCGACTATTTCCGTAAAGAGGTTTATCCGACTTTTTGAACATCACATAAGGCTCTTCCTGTGAAAGTTGAAAACAATAAAGCACATCAATGCAAGACCTTTAGATGTCCCAGGTGACAAATACATCTCAGAGATAATGTCTTCCTCAATTGCCCTGCACTAATCAGACATAGACCTAAGTCAGAGCAAATACATTTCAAAATCTCCCTGAATTTGGGCATCCCCAGCTCTGGGAGCTGTTGGAATGGAATTATTAGCTGTAGAAAAGACTGTAATTCAAGATCATAACAATTGAAATTACATATTTAGCTTCTATTTTCATTTAATATTATAAAACTATTAAAACGACTAAAAAAAAGGTAGTTCATGCTTGGAAATTACAAATAAAATCTGTGAGTAGAAATTAAACACAAAATGTCACCAGACCCGGTGGACTTGAATTATAAAGGGAGGCTCATAAAAATGCAGAAATTCTGGTGGATCTCTGTAAGTCTTGCTGTGCACATAATATATCTAGGTAAAGATATATTAGTGATGTTTCAGACCTGAGCCCATCTACAAGGTGTGAGAAAAAGTAGGCAAGAGCCTGAATAAAAGAAATGACAGGGAGAAGAGTACAGACCAACAGACAAAAGGTGATAATGGAGATGAGTCCAGGATAAAGGAAAGGTGGGAATAGATCGGGGGTGGTGGAAGCCATTGGCTCTGCGAATGCAGAGCTGGGGTAAAGGAAACAGAGGGGAAAAGGGAAGAGGGAAAGAGAGCACTACAGGAAAGATGCGGGGTGGGGTGGAGGCTAACAAAAACCAGGTGAGTCATTGTTAATGCCATGCAGCTCATGCAAGTACACAAAAACTCCACGGGAGTTTTAAACAGCTCAAGTAGGTACAACAACAGCTCCATGAGCCAGGTAAAGAAGACCTGACCACTTGGACAGAGAGGGGGGCTACAGGGCAAGCTGAGACACCGAGCTCTGAGGCTTCTGCTCCCTACTATCCTCCTGGCAAATGTACAGTCCTTAGAGAACAAACGTGATGAACTCCAATCCAGACTTCAACATCAGAGTGATATCAGAGAGTGCCACATGATGTGCTTTACGGAAACATGATTAAACGCAGACTTTCTGGATGTGGCACTGCAGCCCAAGGGCTACACCCTTCATTGTGCTGATTGAACACCGGCATCTAGACAAACCAGGGCGGCAGTGTTTGTGTCATCATCAATTCATCATGGTGCGACAGACATGATGGTCATGTCCCAGTTCTGCTCCCCCTGAACTGGAACATCTGGCGATCAAGTGTCGCCCATTCTACCTGCCGAGGGAATTCACCACCATCATCCTGGTTGCAGTATACATCCGCTCCAAGCTAACGTCAAGCTAGGACTGGAGGGGCTGAGCACAATGATAAGGAGCCATGAGACAGCACATTCAGATGCCTTGCTAATCATTGTGGGAGTCTTCAATCAGGCATCCTGAAGAGGTCTCTGACAAACTACCACCAACACGTCACCTGCCAGGGAAACCAACTCACTCGACCACTGCAACACCACCATGAAAAACGCATACCGAGCCATACCATGACCGCACTTCAGCAAATCTGATCACCTGACTGTACTTCTACTCCTAATGTACTGAAGACACAGCACCAATAGTGAAGATGGCAAAGGTGTGGTCGAGGGAGGTGGAGGGGCATCTGCAGGACTGCTTGAATCAGTGGAATGGAACATATTCAAAAACTCATCCATAGACTTGAATGAATATGCAACACATGTCACCGACTTCATTAAGACCTGTGTAGACGAATGTGTGCCTACGTACTCATACTGGATGTTCCCCAACCAGAAGCCCTGGATGAATCAGAGAATCTGCAGTCTGCTGAGGGGGAGAACAAGGGCTGGGAATCAAGATCTTTACAAGAGGTCCAAATATGACCTGTGGAAGGTTATCTTCGAAGAAAAGTGGCAATTCTGGAGGAAGTTAGAGACAGTGACACAACCAATCCAGCTAAGGCAGGCTATGCAGGCCATTACAGACTACAAAGTGCGGGCAAACACTTATGATGGCTGCAATGCTTCACTATCCAATGAGCTGAACACCTTCCATGCCTGCTTTGAGAAGAAAAACAATGCCTACTAGAATCCCTCAGAAGGCTGAGAACTATGTGATATCTGTCTCTGAGGGCAACATCATAATCTCATTCAAGAGGGTGAATCCTCGCAAGGCATCAGGCCCCATTGGCATTCCTGGCAGGGTACTGAAAATCTGTGCCAACCAACTAGCCAGAGTGTTTACAGACATTTTCAACCTCTTATTGTGGCATTAGAGGTTCCCACCAGCTTTCAAAAAGGCATCAATCATCTCGGTACCCCAGAAGAGTAGCGTGAGCTACCTCAATGACTACCGCCCAGTAGCACTAATGTCTATGGTGATGAAATACTTTGAGAGGTTGGTCATGGCCAGAATTAACATGAGCATAAGTAAAGATTTGGACCCATTGCAAATCATCTATCATTACAATCGCTCCACAGCAGATGCAATATCGCTGGCTCTCCACTCAGCTCTGCATCACCTTGAAAAAAGCATTTCATACATAAAGCTGCTCTTCACAGCTCAGCCTTCAACACCATTATTCCCTCAGAGCTGGTCAAGAAGCTACAAACTCTTGGCCTCTGTACCCCACTCTGCAACTGGATCCTTGACTTTCTCATTGGAAGACCCCAGTCAGTACAAATTGGAAACAACGGCTCCTCCTCACCCGTTTTTCTGCATACAAATTTTATTACAATTGTGGTTTTAAAATTTTAAAATAAAGTATTTAAAAAAATACAGGCGCACCCCAAGAATGCATGCTTAGCTCATTTCAAATTTCTGGGTGTCAACATCTCTGAGGATCTGTCCTGGAGCCTCTATATTGATGCAATCACAAAGAAGACTTGCCAGTGGCTATACTTTGTGAGGTGTCTAAGGTGGTTTGGTATGTCACTGAAGACTCTAGTAAACTTCTGCAGGTGTACCGTGGAGAGCCTTCTGGCTGGTTGGATCACTGCCTGGTATGGAAGTACCAAACCTCAAGACAAGAAAAAAAACTCTAGAGGGTTGTTAACTCGGCCTGCAACATCACAGGCACCAGACTTCACTCAATTGAACACATCTACATGAGGCTGTGTCTCTATCTTCAAAGACCCCCACCACCCAGGCCATGCCCTCTTCACTCTACTACCATCGGGAAAAAGGTACAGGAGCCTAAAGATGAGCACTCAACAGCACAAGGACAACTTCTTCCCCACTGCCATCAGATTCCTGAATAATCAATGAACCAAAGACACAGCCTTATTTATCCTGGTCTATTATTATTATTAATATTTTTTTATATAGTAATCTCATAAGATGCTTATAACATGTATGTTTCCACTGTGACGCTGGCACAAAACACCGAATTTCATGACTTGTTCGTGACAATAAATTCTGATTCTGATATAGATCAGCACAACATCAAGGTCAGAACTACAGTTCTGGAGTGTTCTCTGTTCAATGTTCTATGAGAGAAGGGATCTAGCCCATAGATCCTGCTCCATGATTCAATAAAATCATGGCTGATCTAGCTGTTAGCACCACCTGCCTGTCTTTTCCCCATAATCCTTAATTCTCCTACTGTGCAAAAATATATCTATTTAATATATATTTAATGAGGCAACCTTCACTGCTTCCCTCTGTAAAAGAAAATCCATTGATTAATTCCTCTCTAGGTAAAGCAGTTCCCCCTCAACTCCATCCAAAATCCATACTCCCAAATCTTAAGGCTATGTCACTCAGCTTTCCTGCCTCAATCTTGTCTATCCAGTTTATAATTTTATATATGTTGACTATAAGATACCCTCACTTTTCTGAATTCCATTGAGTATAGTACAAGGCTATTCAATCTTTCCTAATGGGTGATGGGCAATCAAGTGACTTCACGATGCAGTAAATCGAAGTCAAAAGGCTTTTATTAGCTTAGATGTTAGCTGAGGCTCAGAGAGCATCAGGCCAGGATCTGAGCAGGAAGTGATCTGGAGTCAAGGCTTTGAGTTGGGACCTTTATTAGGGAATCTCCTGGGAGAGGTCAGAGGGAAGGAAGGGGCAGTCTAGGCCAGTACATACATTTATTACAGTGGTGTAATACTTCATACCACCACAATCAGCTCATCCCCTGAACTCTGGATTTAACCTGGTGGAGCTCCAGTACATACTTCCTCAAGTAATGAGACCAGAAACGCACATAGTACTACACTAAACAATTGCTGTGGAATCTTCCTGCTCTTAAATTCAAACCCATTGGCTGACTCATTCTTAGTTGGCTAGCTCATTCATTGCTACTCTTGGTAATGATCATGGAAGCTCCCTGGTCTGAAGCAATTTCTGTATTCTTGTTAATTTCAAAGTTTCTTGAAAAGTTTGATCAACGTGGAGAATTATTGATTTTTAAATTGAGGTAAGCCTGTTGATGGTAACCTCAAAGAAGTTTCCTGTCCCACGTTTGAGCTGATTTCAAAATGACAGCTGCTATCAGCAATTGAACTTAACTCCATGGACCACTGGATTTTGCAGCTTTCTCCACAAGATACGTGAAATCAGTGGAATTGATAAAGAACTTAAAACATAAATTAACCAAATAAAGAGATTTTCTCAAGAGCTGCATTGCCAAAGCATGCCTGAGGCAGAGACGATAATTCGGTATCCTTATTGAAGGTAGATGTATCCAAGGTTTCATTATATAAATTCTTAGATTAGGAGGGAGATCCTTTGGGTACGTAGAATAAAACCACATCCTCTGGATTAGTATAATTAAATATATATCCCAAAGGCATATTTTTGGTGCTTTAATTGTTTATTATTAATAGACAACAGACTCGCCAAGGCAAATAGCACCTTTGGAAGACTATACAAAAGAGTCTGGAAAAACAACCAACTGAAAAACCTCACAAAGATAAGCGTATACAGAGCCGTTGTCATACCCACACTCCTGTTCGGCTCCGAATCATGGGTCCTCTACCGGCATCACCTATGGCTCCTAGAACGCTTCCACCAGCGTTGTCTCCGCTCCATCCTCAACATTCATTGGAGCGCTTTCATCCCTAACGTCGAAGTACTCGAGATGGCAGAGGTCGACAGCATCGAGTCCACGCTGCTGAAGATCCAGCTGCGCTGGGTGGGTCACGTCTCCAGAATGGAGGACCATCGCCTTCCCAAGATCGTGTTATATGGCGAGCTCTCCACTGGCCACCGTGACAGAGGTGCACCAAAGAAAAGGTACAAGGACTGCCTAAAGAAATCTCTTGGTGCCTGCCACATTGACCACCGCCAGTGGGCTGATATCACCTCAAACCGTGCATCTTGGCACCTCACAGTTCGGCGGGCAGCAACCTCCTTTGAAGAAGACCGCAGAGCCCACCTCACTGACAAAAGGCAAAGGAGGAAAAACCCAACACCCAACCCCAACCAACCAATTTTCCCCTGCAACCGCTGCAACCGTGTCTGCCTGTCACGCATCGGACTTGTCAGCCACAAACGAGCCTGCAGCTGACGTGGACATTACCCCTCCATAAATCTTCGTCCGCGAAGCCAAGCCAAAGAAAAGAAGATTGCCTCAATATTGGTGAATATTATCATAATGCAACACAAATAGAGTAGCACAATGGCCAATAACTATTTAGATCATTTACCCATCTTTATAATATTGGTACCACTGAAGGTCTTGTGCTTTGGTGTGATCCAATATGCAAAACATCATTAAGAAGTGCTGTTTCTTTGGACCAATCAAGTCCTTGTGGTATTCTCGTGAGTAATATTCTTAGTAAGTGGCGAGGTGGCAGCTGAAGGGTGGTCCAAGTGCTAAAGGTGAAAGTGGAGTGCTTTGCGATCATTGTGGGTTGGACGTCATCAGGTTCAGGTTGTGTGATCAAATCCTCAGTGCCCAGGATTTGTGGACCTGGAATACAAGGGAGGAGATTGTTGCTTGGAACTCAGTGGGAAATCAGCATCTCAGGACTTGGAGATGATGATGAGATAAGATTTTATTGTGATACACTTAAGTTCAATGGGCAGATGCAGCAAAATTCTTACTTGCTGCAGGTTTGCAAAATACACCTACTGCAATATACAAAGACAGAAAGATATATAAAATAATAGATAAATAAATTGTAAATACAACTACCATTGTAGTTCGTGCAAGAAAAAAGATGATGATTTAATTACGGAGACAGATATTTTAGTGGTATTGAAGTCGTTTAGGGTTGGTTCAAGAACTTGACAGCTGTTGAAACAAAGCTGTTCTTGAATCTAGAGGTGCTGAACCTCGGGCTTCTGTCCCTTCAGCCTGAAGGTAGCAAGGAGTGCCAACTGTAAAGAGAAGAGATCGAGAGTGGGCTTTGTGATAATGGGCAGGATGGAGGCAGAGTCACAAATTTGGGCCAGGGTGATGGGCGAATGATGGATCAGTTCTGTGTGAGGTCATGTCTGGATGCAAGAGAAGAAGAAGGGTTTTACCTTACATGGAGGTCCTAAAAGCAGGATATTTATAAAATAGAATTAATCTGGGTGAAAACACCAACCAACCAATCAATGATTATTCACAGAATGTGATTCAATCTTGAGAACATGTTTCAAAAAGAACAATGCAGATGAAATTATACGGCTGAAACACTGCTATCATGTGTTCCACACAAACTTTTATCATGACTGAAAATATCAAGTTCAATTTCTGGCACAATGTTAATTATTGACAACAAAATTCACAATCACCATTTTGTCATTTCCCATTTTATAGTGAATCCTGCTGTGCTAAAATAAAACACCACCACTGCTCCAACCTGTAATCCAACGCAAGGATTAAAACCTACAGAAAAACTGGAAATGCTGAAAGTCACAAAAGACACACAATTTTCTTTCTTCTTCGTAATATATTCTCCAAAGATGGCAGTGCATGTGCTGGCATTTTTGTAAGCTTTAAAGATACCAATAAAGGTAGACAGATATTAACCAGAATATTGATTTTAAAAATCTGCTAGATTTCACCAGCAAATAACGAAACCTGCAGATTGAGTTAAATGGCTCGAGTCCACTAATTTAATTATTCTTTTTCTACCCAACAGTTCTTTCAAAATCAGAGTGATTGATGAAAGGACAAATCTCTGCTGAGCCACCTGTAAAACTAATGTTTTCATGCTGCGGAGCTCAAAGCTTTCCCTACTATGTTAGCTTTGCTGAATATATACAGCTTTTCTTCCCATTATTTTTTTTAAGCTTTACATTATCATCTCTCTGATGTGCAGTGCTTAAAACAAAATTATTCCTTTTTGAAGAGGTGCTTGCATGCAGCAGAGCTGTTCAAAGCTTGCAATGAACAAGAGGATTGTGGATGACTACAAGCCCATTAGTTTTCCTGTATGTAGCTTCAGGATTGTCTTTTCAGTTTACTCATCAATCACCCTCTAACCAATGGCAGCCAGTCAAACAATTCAGTCTAATGGGAAGTCACTGAAATAGAGTACTGGAATTGGATTTTTAAAGTGTCATTTGTATTATGAAACTTAACGAAAAATATTGATGCATCACTCTCTGGTATTCTGTCCAAAATTCAACAATGAATCTTGCTTATTTTTACAAAGACTGCAGATTAATTAGGGAAAGTTGTAACAGATAAAGAGGGGGGAGAGGGAGAGAGAGAGAGAGAGAGAGTGTGAGTGTGTATTAATATATGTGCATGTGCGTTTGTGTGTGTGCATGTTAATGTGTCCATGTGCGTTAATGTGTGCGTGTGTGAGAGAGAGAGAGATGGAGAGTATGTTTTAATAAGGGAGTAAGGAAGAAAACAAGTTGAACCACTAAGTTTCAAGACTTTGATTATTTTCTACTCACCACAAAAATCAGTGCAATAAAATCAAAAAGTGCTTCAAAATCACAGCAGGTCAATTAACATCTGAAACAAAATGGATGAGTAAATATCTTGCAGGCTAACTTGAGCTGGATTATCCTGCTGTGTATTCCCAGCATCATCTGGTTTCTGTTTTGCACATTTTAACTTCTGCATTGTTTTATTTCCTCCATTCTGATCCATTCTTACTTGATGCGATCGCATTATTAAATATCAACATGTCAAGTACTGCCTTAACCATAACACCACACATCTAGATAGACATAATAATTGTTATTATGAAATGAAATTACCCCTTCCAAACAACTGCTGGTTCCAGCATGCTGGAATAATAGCACTGGCCATTAATCCTGTTATTTAATACTGTGAAGTGCCACAGTGAGTCCTTGCTGACAAACACGATAAATTTTCCGATTGAAAAAGTAGCTGAAAATTTTCCAAGACCATTGGTATTTATTTTGGCACTGTAAAATGTGGGGCAAGATCTCTGCTTAAGCCAAAATTCAAATTGGATAAATGCTTACCTTTACCATAGCTCTTTTACTTAGTTCATGTGTGTAGGATATATTATACCCATCCACCACCAACATCCTCAAAATTATGATATCCTATGTGTTGAAATAATAATATTAATGATATTGATTGTTCCAGAAGACAGGCCCACCAATTCCTTTCAACTAGTCACTCTACTCATTTGAAAATAATAATATCAGATTCAGATTTATTGTCAGAGTACATACATGATATCACATATCCCTGAGATTCTTTTCTGTAGGCAAGGCAGAATTACGACTTACTGGCAGTAAAAAAAACTGACTCGACGTACACATGTAAACAATAAAGAAATGTAAATAAACTGACTATGTAATGGGAGGTTAAAGAAGAAAGTTGCAGATGCTGAGGTCAAGTGCAATACACAAACATGTTGGAGAAACTCAGCAGGATGAAAAAAATTACCTTGACGAAGGGCTCAGGCCTAAATTGTTGATTACCCTTTATTTCCCAAGGATACTACGTGACCTACTGTGTTTCTCCAGCACCTTTGTGTGTTGCAATAACACTCTCATGACTAATTTTAATTTTTTGGGACAGAGTAAAATTATCAGTATTAGAATGGCTAATAGAACATGCCTAATGTTCATTTAATGAAAATTGAAAGCAATATTTTACCTGAATCCAACTTATATATCCATCTGCATTCTATTTCTGACAACGTTTAATTAGTGTTGCTAAACTTTATGATCATCGGGGCATTCCCACCATCATCTCCAACAGACCTAACATGGACGGTTATTCGTCAACCTGACGCATAATTTCAATTTGCGATGCTCTTACATTTATCTGAGGATCATTTGTTGATGAGACTTCTTTCCTGGTATCTAAGACTCAACCATTTAATGGGCAACCATTGAAGAATGTTACTCACTCTCAATTCAAAAATATTATTGATAAAATCAAAGCACAGTGTATCAAGTCCAGTGTATTAAGTCCAAATAGGGGGAAGCTTATGTTGATCCTCAGAGAAAAGGTGGGGGGTGGGGGGGGGGGAGTTATCATGTGGGAAATTACAGGAATGCCTTCTGTATATGAACTGTGATTATATTAACCAGTGATCTAAGGGATGGGGAAAAATTACTGTGTAATAGCCCAGACATTTCCAGTTTCACTCTATACAACGAATGTTAATTGTGTTCCAATTAAATTTTAAATCAACCCAGAATACCAATGGTCTCTATTAATCAAACACATTTTTACAGCTTAGAAAGTGATGAAATATTTTAAACCAATCAAGGCAAATGGAATAGAACACAAAAGTCTCCAGCCACTCTGGTTGAAGTAAAAACATAATGCTGGAGAAATTCAGCAGGTAAAACAGTGTCTTTTATATAGCAAAGATAAAAGTACATAACCTATGTTTTGGGCTTGAGTCCTTCAAAGTAAGTGGAATGTTGGCTTTCACTGCTAGAAGGTATTGAATTTAAGAGCAGGGAGGTTATGCTGCAGCTGTACAGGGTATTGGTGAGGCCACTTCTGGAGTATTTTGTATAGTTCTGGTCTCCCTACTTGAAGAAAGATGTACTGGCTTTGGAGGTGGTGAAGAGGAGGTTCATTAGATGAATTAATTCTAGATATGAGGGGGTTAGCCTCTGAAGAGAGATTGAGTTATTTGGAATTGAACTTTTTGGAATTTAGAAGAATGAGAGGGGATATATTGGAATGCATAAAATGATGAAAGGTTTGGATAAGGTAGAGGTAGGTAAGTTGTTTCCATTGGTGAGGGAGACTAGATCTGGGGAAGTAGATTTAGGAAAGAGATGAAGAGGAACTGCTTTTCTCAGAGGGTGGTGAATCTATGGAATTTTCTGTCCATTGAAGCAGTGGAGCCTATCTCAGTAAATATTTTAAGACTGGATAGATCTTGACAGAGAAATTAACAGATATAGCGAAAAGGCAAGTAGGTGGAGGTGAGCCTTTCATCAGATCAGTCATGATCTCATTGAATGGTGGAGCAGCCTTGATGGGCCAGATGGCCTACTCCTGCTCCTATTTCTTATGTAATCTGAGTATCAACTACTGATAATGCAGGACATCAAACTTCCACTGCATCTTAGAGGACAGCAAGCTTAGTGTAGTGGTTAGCAGAACGCCATTACAATGTCAGCGACCCGGGTTCAAATCTAACATTATCTGTAAGGAATTGGTATTTTCTCCCCACAACCTGTATAGGTTTCTTCCGAGTGCTCTGGTTTTCTCTCACCCTCCAAAGTCTTACAGGGTTGGTGGGTTAATTGGGTGTAATTGGACGATGGGGGTTTCACGGGCTGGAAGGGCCTTCTACCATACTGCATCAATAACATTTAAAAAAAAATGTCTGGCCCATGGATCTTGCCGCAACTTTCCCCTACGTATCACCCTGTACATATCAGTGGAAGCTACAGCAGCAGGGTCAGGGATATCACATCTAATCTCACATGAAAGATAAATCTGCAACTCCTTGAGGCACATTACAATCAGAATAATTAAAAAAAATCACAGAATAAATCCACAATTTCAATCTCAAGTAGAATATTTTGAATTAACCCATTAGTGGATTTTTTTTAAGTGAAATCCTCCTCTTAGTTGAGAACAAATGTGGCAAAAGGCTATTCAATCTGGGGAAGTGTGAGGTAATGCATCTGAGGAGGCAACAAGGTGTTAGACCAAGAAGTATGAGAGTAAGACGGATCTTTGAGTGCATATGCACAAATCCCTAAAGGTATCCAGACAAGTAGAGATGATGAAGATGCCACAGAAAATACTTGTCTTATTGGCCTAGTCATACACTTCAGTAGAAGGAATGAAGAAAGAATTCAGAAAACAGACATCTAATGGGGCTTGGGAGTTCTAGTGCAAGATTCCCCAAAATACGAACTTGCAGTTTGAGACAGTAAAGAAGGCAAATGCAATGTTAGCATTAATTTCGAGAGAACTAGAATATAAAATAAAGAATGTAAGGTTAATGCTTTGTAAAGGGTTGGCCAGATGACATTTTGTGAGCAGTTTTGTGCCCCATATTTAAGGAAAAATATCTTTGTAATGGAAAGTGTCCAGAGGAGATTTACAAAAATTATCCTGGGGAGAAGAGAATTCATGTGCGAGACGTGTTTGAAGGCTCTGAGGGGCTTTATTTCTGTGAGGGGCGCTGGACAAAGTGGCAACTCTCTGTCTTCCTTACTGTATATAAAGTTAAAGAATTTCGTGTATGTTGCTTTCTAAATGTAGTATTAACAATGGCGTGAAGCAAGGCTGTGTTCTCGCACCAACCCTCTTTTCAATCTTCTTCAGCATGATGCTGAACCAAGCCATGAAAGACCCCAACAATGAAGACGCTGTTTACATCCGGTACCGCACGGATGGCAGTCTCTTCAATCTGAGGCGCCTGCAAGCTCACACCAAGACACAAGAGAAACTTGTCCGTGAACTACTCTTTGCAGATGATGCCGCTTTAGTTGCCCATTCAGAGCCAGCTCTTCAGCGCTTGACGTCCTGCTTTGCGGAAACTGCCAAAATGTTTGGCCTGGAAGTCAGCCTGAAGAAAACTGAGGTCCTCCATCAGCCAGCTCCCCACCATGACTACCAGCCCCCCCACATCTCCATCGGGCACACAAAACTCAAAACGGTCAACCAGTTTACCTATCTCGGCTGCACCATTTCATCAGATGCAAGGATCGACAATGAGATAGACAACAGACTCGCCAAGGCAAATAGCGCCTTTGGAAGACTACACAAAAGAGTCTGGAAAAACAACCAACTGAAAAACCTCACAAAGATAAGCGTATACAGAGCCGTTGTCATACCCACACTCCTGTTCGGCTCCGAATCATGGGTCCTCTACCGGCACCACCTACGGCTCCTAGAACGCTTCCACCAGCGTTGTCTCCGCTCCATCCTCAACATCCATTGGAGCGCTCACACCCCTAACGTCGAGGTACTCGAGATGGCAGAGGTCGACAGCATCGAGTCCACGCTGCTGAAGATCCAGCTGCGCTGGATGGGTCACGTCTCCAGAATGGAGGACCATCGCCTTCCCAAGATCGTATTATATGGCGAGCTCTCCACTGGCCACCGTGACAGAGGTGCACCAAAGAAAAGGTACAAGGACTGCCTAAAGAAATCTCTTGGTGCCTGCCACATTGACCACCGCCAGTGGGCTGATAACGCCTCAAACCGTGCATCTTGGCGCCTCACAGTTTGGCGGGCAGCAGCCTCCTTTGAAGAAGACCGCAGAGCCCACCTCACTGACAAAAGGCAAAGGAGGAAAAACCCAACACCCAACCCCAACCAACCAATTTTCCCTTGCAACCGCTGCAATCGTGTCTGCCTGTCCCGCATCGGACTGGTCAGCCACAAACGAGCCTGCAGCTGACGTGGACTTTTTACCCCCTCCATAAATCTTCGTCCGCGAAGCCAAGCCAAAGAAAAAAAAAAAAAAATTACTTGTACTTGCTGAGGTTTAGTAGGATGAGAGGGGAATTCATTAAAATCTATCAAATATTGAAAAGGCAAGATAGTGTGGATGTGTAGAAGCTGCTTCCAGTGTGGAAAAGTCTAGCACCAGAGAGCACAGCCTTAGGAGAAAAAGACGTCTCTTTCGAACTGAGATGAGGACAAATTTCTTCAACTAGGTGAATCTGTGGAATTCATGACCACAGATATCTGTGCAGGCAAAGTCTTTGGGTATATTTAAAGTGGGAGCTGATAGGTTCTTAATTGATAAGGATGACAAAATTTATAGAGAGTGCAAAGCCCTCCAAAAGGTCATGGACACAGCCCAGGACATCACAGGCAAAAACCCGCCCACTAGCGAGAACATCTACAGGGAAACACTGTTGTCAGAGAGTATCACCAATCAAGGATACACACTACCCAGCACATGCTCTATTCTTGCTGCTGCCATCAGGAAAGAGGTATAGGTACCACAAGACTCACATCACCAGGTTCAGGAAGAGCTGCTTCCCCTCCACCATCAGACTCCTCAACATCAAACTCAATCAGGGACTCATTTAAGGACTCTGACTTGTGCACTTCATTGATTAAAAAAAAATTCTCTCTCTATTGCACATTTAGGTTGTCTCATTCATCATCTGTTTTCAGTTCTTTATTTGTTTACATGTATATGCTGTGTACAATTATTTTTTGCACTACCATTAAGTGATAATTCTGCTCGCCCATAGAGAAAAGAATTTTAGAGTTGTAATGTGATGTCAAGAATGTACTCTGACAATAAATCTGAAATCTGAATCTGCAACCAGGAGGATGGATTGAGAGGAAAAATGCATCCATTTAAAAAATGAAAGAGAGTGAGACTTGAAAAATCAAATTGCTTCATTCTGTTCCTGTCTCATATGTCTTTGGCATTGAATACACATAGTGAGACTACGTCTTGGGAGAGAAAAAAATTATGCATATTCTTCTCGAGCCCCCACAGCCTCTGATGGCCCTGCGCACCCAGGAAAGAAATTTCTCCTTCAGGATGAATTCTTGCAAAGCATCCAGTCCAGATGGTGTTATATTTAAAATCTGAGTGGACCAGCTGGAGATGTTTTCAACTCTCATTGAAGGTGCTAAGGTCCTCACCTGCTTCCTCATACCTGTACCCAAGGAGAGCAAGGTGACTTGTCTCAATGACTATTAGCAGATGGTACTTGCACCTAACATGATAAAGTGTTTTATGATGCTGGCTATGGAGCAAATTCACTCAAGTCTCAGTAAGTACCTAGATCCACTTCAATTCACCAATTGTCACAACAGATCAGGAGAAGGTGCCATCTTGCTGGCCCTCCACTCTGTGTTAGATCATCTGAGCCACAAGAACATCTTTGTCAGGCTGTTTGTTTATTGATTAGAACTTGGTGCTTAACACCATCATTCCTGGAAACATAATCAAACAGAAATTTCTGACTCCATTTCTTTTTGCCACTGGATCCTTGAGTTCCTCATTGGCAGACACCAATCAATGTGCATTGGCAAAACCACCTCCTCCTCACTGACCATCAACACAGGGGCACCAAGGCTGCATGGTTGATCCCCTGCTTTGATCCCTCTACACTCACAATAGCATAGCCGAGGTTGGTTCCAATGCAATTTACATATTCGCTGATGACACCATTACCATCGTTGGCTGAACAATGAGTTAACAATGAATCATGATATGGGATGGAAAACAAGAATCTGTTTGTGTAGTGCCAGAACAACAATGTTGCTCTCAATGTCAGTATGACCAATGAGTTGGTTGTTGAATTTAGGAAGGGGAGGTAGAGGGACCGCATGCCTGTCTTCATTGATAGGTTGGCTTAATGCCTCCAAGTTCCTCCATGTATTGGATGACCTCTCCTAGACCTAGCAGCAAGGCAAAGAAATCTGAGGATATGTGGCAATGTTGATGAATGCTCTGTTGAACTTCTACAGGTTTACTGTGGAAAATATACTGACTGGTTGTATCATGGCCTGGTTTAGAAACTCAATTTGCCAGGAACACAGAGGGCTACAGAAAGTGGCAATGAGGTTTTGCCTCACAAAGGCGGCCAGCACCAAAAAGGATCGCTGCATCCTGGTCACCATCCTTTTCAGTGGTACTTTCAAGCAGCAGGTATGGAAACCAAAGGTCCAGCACTTCTGGGTTCTGGGTTGCAGCAGCAATCTAATCCTAAACCATAAACTACTCCAGAACCACCAAAAGACCTGTGTGCGCTGTTGGAACATCACTGACTGCAAATGGGAATATTTATTTAAATATCCTTTTATATTAATAATCGCTTTGATTATCTTGGCATATTGCAGTATTGCATTTATACCATTTAACTTGGTGCATCTTGTGGCATTGCAGCATTAATAATCGCTTTGATTATCTTGGCATATTGCAGTATTGCATTTATACCATTTAACTTGGTGCATCTTGTGGCATTGCAGCAAGTAAGAAATTGGTTGAGCTAAACATATGACAATAAACTCTTATAGCCATGGAAGAATTATGTCAAATATTAGTTGCGACACAGCTGGAATTCTGTGTAGAGGTGTGGTTAACACAGTCCAGGAAGGATTTGATCAGATAACAGATGGTGCAAAAATATTTACTGGGATACAGCAGTGCGTTGGAAATTGGGTTGTGAGGTCTGACTGAACAAGTTGGAGCTGTTTTCAAGGACGAGACAAGGATGAAATTTATTTATGGTGTATAACATGATAAGATCAAGACTGTAAATAGAAATGAAATAAACAGAGAGGACTGCAGAGGGGCACACGGAAATTATTTGATAGAAAGAAAGAAGCAGAGTTGAAAAAATATTACATCAAAAACTTCTGAGGGTCTCCAATGCATTGCTTGAAAACACGGAGGAGAAAGAAACTCTATCATACTTGACGAGCTCATTGGGAACGTGGTCATCCAGAGGATGAAAAACATGAAGGACTATAGACCAAGAGCAGGGCAGTAGGATTAACTTACATGACATGGACAGATGGACTAGAAAAGTTCTGTATGGTAATTTTCTATGCTTCTTGTATTCATTTATGACCTCTGTTCACCAGTTTTTTCCATGCATTGATAAGCCAAATGTCTCAATCTGATCATGCATCTCAGCATGTTATTTTGCAATGTGAAAGATGTTGTCTCCTATGAGCAAAATAAACATTCTGAGAATACAATAAGTGCTACATTTGAATTCACCCTCACCATCATTCAGGGCCCCAAACAGTCCATCCAAGTGAAACAACACTTCACCTGTGAATCAGTTGGACTCATTGACCTGGTCCTCCTAATGTGGTCTCCTTTACATCATGGACACAATTGGGGGAAATCGCTGCGATGACCAACTTCCCTCTGTCCACTGCAACAGCAAGGGCCTTCTAGTGGGCCACCAGCTTAATTCCACATCCTATTGCCATAATGGCATGTTTGTCTATGGCCTCATGTGCTTCCATTTTGAGGCTGTTCATAAATTGAAGGCACAACCTCTATTCCATCTCAGTAGTCTCCAACCAGGTGGCATCAATATTGACCTCCAAATTCAGTTAATCCCCTTCTCTGGCGTCTTTCTTTCTCACAACCCTCTGTCCCTCTTCCTCCAGCTTCCCAGTCCCTTACCTTCATTCTCCTATCAGAAAGCTATCTCTATAATTGCTGCCCTCATTCCTAATCACCTCATTTGCTCTTTTCTTCACTCTCCCACCTGTAACATGCGAGTCTGTGTCCACCTGCCTTCCTCATCTCCCTGCCACCCACCTCCCCCATCTAATACAGATTTTTGGAACTCTTAAAGGGCTCAGGCCTCCAACATTGACTGCCTTTTATATTCTAATGATGTTGCGTGACCTGTTGACTTTCTCCGGGATTTTTTTGGACCGCACTTGAGCCCAATAATGACAGATTTCTAATTTACCACAATTCTAAATTTGAACATAGGTTAGAATGTTTTGAACAGGAGAGAATTCAGTTACTTCACAAACTGGTTAATTTTACCAATCAGAAGTGACATTCCCAAATGTTCCAACAATCAATCCGAGAGAATTTTGCCAAAGCAAAGAAATTGTTTTCCTCTCACAGCAACTGAAAACAGAATAAAGTACTAACAGGTCACAGATTTGTATTTTAAAGCAGTTCTGATGGATGATCTTGGAAGTGAAATCTTAACTGTTTCTCCTTCCACAAATGCTTCTTGACCTATTTTGAGCCTTTCCAGCGTTTACTGATTTCAATCTTGCTGCATTTGCTTTGTGGTAATAGACAATTTATACAACAAAATAAGGTTCTTTGGCCCAAGAGTTTTGTGGCATGTACTCTTCACAGCCTTCCTCCTCCAATTAGACCCTACAGGCTTTCACTTATCTCCCTTTCATGTGAATTTCATGAACTGAAATGCTAACTGTTTTGCTCTCCACAGATGTCACCTAACCCAATGAAGATTTCTAGAATTTTCTGTTTTTATTTAGGATTTCCATGTTTGCATTTGGTGCAACAATTATAAATGCCATGGGCAAAAATGGGTCAAATGGTATCTTACCATACTGCAGGGGTGATACAGAAAATCCACCACTGGATACAAATTACCCTCTGCTCCCCTCTCTGCAGGGATCGCTCCCTCCATGACTCTCTTGTCCACTCCTCCCTCCCCACCAATCATCCCCTTGGCCCCTACCACTGTGAATGCAAGAGACGCTCCACTTGCACCAACACATCCTCCTTGTAATGGAGGATTTAGACCATGCTGTTGCTTATACAAGTTTAAGTATCAGTACCCTACTTTAAGAATGTATGAAGTAGACATAATCTAAATTCCACCATGGGGTCCAGAGATGCAGTTGTCTTTTGTTGGTCATTAAACATAATCTAATTTACACCATGAGGCCCAGAGATGCAGTTGTCTTTTGTTGGTCGCAGACTGTCAGGAGACCTTGAAGATAAGTAAACCATTTATTCAGGGTGATGGGCTGAGTAAACAATTTTTGGGTAATATAAGCCATGGTCCCGCTGCTGAAGTTTCAGATTCTCTGAGGGGTGGGAACATCTCTCAGCAAGAAGAAGAACTTCTAGAGTCCAACCAATGTCCCGGTCGGGGGAGGTGGAAGAGCTATTACCGGTGCCCCGACAACCTACTACAAGTGTGCAGTCATTGCCTCGTTTCGGCAGTTGGGACCAGTCCAGACGTTGATGAATATAATTGGGAAGGGCTTGCATATTGTAGTTTGAAATCAGCTTTAGATTTAGTAATAAAGAATTGTATAAACTGAAGTTCTCTCGGCGTGTGTCTCTGTTTTCTTTCGGTAGCTCAAACACTGTGACCAATCTAAAATGAACAAAGTGAGAAGTACAAGTTTACCCAGGACAATTGGCGCTGCGAGCAGGATTGGTCTTGAGATGTTTCGCCGAAAGAAAGAGGTGAGCCCTGAACAGTTCTTGATTCCGGGATGGACTTCAAAGATGATGGGTTTGGCATGTTGGCCAATACTCTGTCTTTGTTGGGACCACCCATTAGTTGGGATGAGAGGTTAGATCCATCAAGTATGCCTCTGGGAGAGCGGGTTGCCACTCTCCTTTGAGAAAGTAAATTTCCTGATAAAAAGGGGACACTGCCGGACTGTTTTTGGCTGCTGGCCACAGCCTCACACCACTCTGTTCAGCGTGAAGCAGAATTAGTTCAGCGAGAAGTAGAATCCCAGCACAAGAGAGAGCCACTAGAGGAGGAAATAGAAGCCATGCAACAACGCTGTTCCATGATGAGTGAGATTGTTCGCACCAGTCAGGACTGAGCCAAAGAATGGGAGGATAAGCATGTTCAAATGATCTGACATAATATTAAACTCTGGCAGCAGCTCTGTGCAGATAAGGAAAAGCAAGGGGTAGAACCCGATCCACGTCGTATTCGTGCTATGATAAGGAATGGCGACGATCCTGATGTAATTGATGATTGGGACAGGAATATCTGGTATGATGACAATGGTAGTAATGCAGATACCCTTCAGCATGTGCCTGACGTACTCGCCTCTCCACCCACTGTTCATGCCCGCCCCGTAAGGCAGTGGATTTTCCAAACAGACGGAGATGGAAAGGGGTATGATGTAATGGTAGAGATTGAATGGATAGATACCCCAGCCTCCCAAGCGGACCCAGGAGAAGGTAGCCGAACCCCTGCTTATGCTCTATGCACCCCCCTCTACAGGATGGCCTTGGCCTACTCCCGTCCACTGGGTGGAGGGCCCTGTGGGCCAAAGTGGGATCAGAGGTCAAGAACAGTCAATGATCCGTGACTTCTCTGTAAAAGAGCTGGCTGCCATTGGAGATTGATTTAGGCAAAAGGGCCTGGCTCCTGTGTGTTTGGGAACAAGGAGGGGGTAATGTATATTTAACCCCTGAGGAATTGCTGGGATTAGGAACGTTGATACTGATATCCGGATCACTGCTGAGCTACGTGGTAGAATGAGAGGGGTGGATTACTTACTTGCCACTCTAGGGGATGCCCTGTTATGAGTATACCCGTCACCAGTAGATTGGGATTTACCTTTGAAGAATAATTGGGGAACCCCAGAGGAGGGTATAGCAGTAATTCGTCAACAGGCCCTGGCCTCTGCCTTGTATGCAGGGCATTTGAGGCTGTGGGAATGTGAGGGGAGCCCTGACGAAGAGATGTTCATTGCTGGAATGCATACCAGATTGGTTCGTTCTGCCCAACCCACTGTAAGGGGACTGGTTCTGTCCGTAACTAGTCCGCTAATTGGGCACCCTGTGTTTGAGGTGGTGTACGCCTTATCTGGGCTTCGAGAATTAGAGTTGGGAGGTAAAATCCACTCACGTACAGCCCAGGTTAAATCAGACAAGCAGGATGAAAAGAGAGGGCCTGCTGCTAATAACGGACCGACAAGAAAGGACCTTTTTCTAACCTTGTTAAAGTTAGGCGTACCTAAATGTGATATTGATGGGAAACCTACTGCAGTCCTTTATGCCCTTTATAAGAGGAAGGGAGGGGAACATCATCCCCAGCTGCTGAGTCCTCCTGGTCCAGCTGTGCCTTCTGCTCCCACTGCTGCTCCTATTGAACCAGCTTCTCTTGCTCAAGTTACCCGTGATGAGATACAATTGGTTAAAAAGGCTCTTATGGATAATAGTAGCATGTGGTCCTGGAAGCCCCCGAACCCTCCTAAAGCATGAGGATGTGGGCAGGGCCCCCGTGTCTACTCTATTGAGACACGGTGGATACATGGGGACCCATGGCCCTACATACTGTTAACAATCACTGGGGTGGGGGTAATGACCACCAATATTTGGCCTTGGTCAATACCGGTGCGGAGCACTCGGTGATCCCTGGTAACCCCAACCTCTGGACTGGACTGACATTTCGAATAGAGGGGATGGGAGGAGCGATCACCCTGGAAAAGGAAAAAAAGTCTATGTTACGGTGGGTGATGGCCCTTCCCCTGTATGGTTACATGCGCTAGTGGCTGCCACTGACGAGTGTATCCTGGGTATCAATATGTTGGCCGGTACGGCCCTTAATACTAACCAAGGGAGATTTGCATTTGGAATTCGGACTATTACAAAAAGACTAGTAGTGGGTCGGGCTAAGTGGGATCCTGTGATGGTGCCTCACCCCCGAAACCAGTATGCATTCCACAGTATCGCCTCCCTGGAGGGCAGGAAGAGATTACTACCACCATCCATGCTTTGCAAGAAAAAGGGGTAGTGAGGCCCGCAACATCACCCTTTAACAGCCCTGTTTGGCCAGTCCAGAAGCCAGATGGCTCCTGGAGAATGACAGTTGATTATCGTTTTTTGAACAAACATGCCCCACCACTTGCTTCAGCAGTTCCAGACATTGTTACCCTTATTGAAAACATTGCTACTAGGAACTTGGGAATATGGTATTCTGTCATTGATCTGGCTAATGCCTTCTTCAGTATTCTTATAGCTGAGGACTCACAGGATCAGTTCGCCTTTACCTGGAAGGGGCGCCAGTATACCTTCACCCGCCTCCCTCAGGGTTATGTACACTCTCCCACTATTTGCCACAGCCTAATTGCCCATGATTTGGAGGCGGTGCCAGTATCGCCTTCTCTCTTGATTCATCATTATATTGATGATGTGATGATCCAAGGGGCCACGGAAGAGATGGTACAGAAAGGTATGAAGAATGTCCGAGATGCCCTGATGCAAAGAGGATGGGCCATTAACTCCACTAAGGTGCAGGGCCCATCCCAGATGGTTATTTTCCTTGGAATTCAGTGTCACGCTGGAGAACAGGTTACTGTGCCAGACTGTATGGGTAAACGTTACGTTCTAGTAATGGTTGACTCCTTTTCGGGCCTGGTTTTTGCTTTTCCCATCAAGACGGCTGACCAAGTTAGCACTATCCAAGGACTAAATAATTTAATTTCTCGTTATGATGTACCATAGGAGATTCAGTCCCATAATGGCTCGCACTTCTCCTGGAAGGCAATCTGTGATTGGGCAACTGACAAGATTATCTTATGGGTCCACCTTATTCCTTATTACCCGCAGGCTGCTGGGTTAGTTGAACGAATGAACGGCTTACTGAAGGAACAAATTTGTTTATTAACTCCACTGGGGACCCCAAAGGGGTGATGCCATGTGCTGCAGCAGGCAGTCGACAATTTGAATCATCGTCCTTTAAAGGGAGGTACACCTTTCCACCGACTTCTTCACACTTCTGAACTACAGCCTATTCCAGAGGAAAAAATAGTCATTGCCTCACATTCCTGAGTTAGAGAATGCCGGACAAAAAGTATGGGAGGCACCACCAGGTAGTTGCCCTCCTGTAAAAGGGGAAATAGTGACACCTGCCCAGGGTAACACTCGGTGGGTACCTATTGAGGGTCAGGATGGTTTATTTTGTTTAAATACTGAACGCTTACGGCATCATGAGTGACATATGTCAGGCTTCTTTGTTCCAGGTCCTCCGTCTTGCGCTCCTGCTGATCTGGCTTAACCGCTGCTTTGATGCCAGCAATTGGATTTGTAATGTTGAGGACGTTCCGAGGGAGTTGCTCATGAGGGGCACGGCCCAATGTATCCACTAATATATCTGATATTGTTCAGCATGTTTCAAAATCTGTTCGTGAGCTCCAGCGTCTGAGTATTGTGGCCCACAAGGATAGTTTGAGCATTGATTGGAATCCTTTTTCATGGTTAACTGGTACATTTGGGGGATTGGGCCACACGATTCTCCGTTGGTTGCTCGCATTATTGCTTATTTTTGAGATTATTGTAGTTTTGGTTTCTCTTTTTCGCTCTTTCTGTACTCGAAAGCTTGTTAGGTCTCATAAGTGACAAACTGCGACCAAGGGGTGGAATGTAATGGAGGATTTAGACCATGCTGTTGCTTATACAAGTTTAAGTATCAGTACCCTACTTTGAGAATAATGTATGAAGCCGATATAATCTAAATTCCACCATGGGGCCCAGAGATGCAGTTGTCTTTTGTTGGTCATTAAACATAATCTAATTTACACCATGAGGCCCAGAGATGCAGTCGTCTTTTGCTGGTCACAGACTGTCAGGAGACCTTGAAGATAAGTAAACCATTTATTCAGGGTGACGGGCTATGAGTAAACAATTTTTGGGTAATATAAGCCATGGTCCTGCTGCTGAAGTTTCAGATTCTCTGAGGGATGGGAACATTTCTCAGCAAGACGAAGAACTTCTAGAGTCCAACCAACGTCCCGGTCAGGGGAGGTGGAGAAACTGCTACGGGCACCCCGAAAACCTACTACAAGTGTGCGGTCATTGCCTCGCTTCGGCAGTTGGGACCAATCCAGGCATTGATAAGTATAATTGGGAAGGGCTTGCATATTGTAGTTTGAAATCAACTTTAGATTTAGTAATAAGGTTTGTATAAACTGAAGTGCTCTTGGCGTGTGTCTCTCTTTTCTTTCGGTAGCTCAAACATTGTGACCAATCTAAAACAAACAAAGTGAGAGGTGGACGTTTATCCAGGACACTCCATCACCACTATTTAGAGCCCTAATAAGTCCTTCCAAGTGATGCAATATTTCATTTGTAAATCTGCAGGCACCAGCTCCTGCATCAGGTCCTCCCATTGTGGTTTCCTCTACAGAGGGGAGACAGGGTGCAGACTTGGAGATTGCTTTATTGAGCACCTCAGCTCTGTCCAACACAATAGCATGGATCTTCCAGTGACCACCCATTTCAATTCCCCATCCCATTCCCTTGCTGACATGTCTGTCCATAGACTCGTGAACTGCTAGACTGAGACCACCCATAAATTGGAGGAAAAACTCATAATCTTCTGTCTGGGCACCTCTCCA
Source organism: Narcine bancroftii (assembly GCF_036971445.1). Classification (NCBI taxonomy): domain Eukaryota; kingdom Metazoa; phylum Chordata; class Chondrichthyes; order Torpediniformes; family Narcinidae; genus Narcine; species Narcine bancroftii. The sequence continues at coordinate 215,970,265 of NC_091474.1, read as the reverse complement.
ATTGGATAGCATTAACATCGACTACTCTGGTTTCCATTAAATCTCCCCACACCCTCACTTCACCTTTTCCCCAGCTCTCTCTCTCTCTCTGACTCTCTCTTGCCTTTTCTCTCTGTCTCCTTTCACAGAGTCAAAATCAATTCTCACCTCTCCAATTAACACTTTTTGTTGTCTTGTCTCCTCCCCCTACCATTCCTCTCTCTTTATTTTGACACCTTCCCTTTCTTCGTTTGTACCTTGAAGAAGCGTTCAGGCTGATAACGACAGTATTTACCGCCTATGGATGCTGCAAGACCCGCTGAGTTTCCCCAGCATTTTTCCAATTATACTGTGATTTTCTTTGATTGGATATATTGCATGTGGATTGTCAAGCTGTCTGGCATTCCCTTCAACAGAGGCTTTCACATGAAGCACTAATGGGGCCGTCATCCATAATTCTATATTTCATCTCTTGGGTTGTCCTGCATCAAGGATATTCTTCAAATCGCTCAGCTGAAGCTGGCCAAATCATTCAATTAGACTGATCATATGCCTTAGATTTCATTCCACATGGCTAAGTTTTACTTGAATTCAAATTTCAAATGATAATTTTTCAAATATTCATTATTATAATTTTACTTCCTGCAGGCATTTAGGAGATTAAGAGCATGAATCTGTTGCAAGATTGCAGTGGAATGATGTAGGCTTGAGTTATGAATCCCCAAATGGTAAATCTTCGCAGCTCTGTCAAGGGGGTCGGTTCCTTCAGGCAGGTAATATTAAAGGATGAATCAGTTTGATGCCTCTCATGCACCTTCAAATGCTTGGCTGCAGATTCATTTTGGCAGAGATCCAGAAGCAGACTGCCTTTTTTTTTGCTCTTAATAGGGGTGTAATACTGATAAGTGCTCATACAATGTAACCTTAATATTGGGAAAACAATATATTTCAATAATATGCGTGGACCCTTCGATTTCTAAAGCTACTTCAGAAGCCAAATTGAAAGAATGGCCCAATTTGCATATCTTAAATAATATATTGGTTTCTAGAGCTTCTTGCAATTTAGTATGAATCATCTGTGTAAATATTGTAAATATTATCCCTGTAGCAATTATTATTGTGAAATATGGTGTACATTTTGCTCTAAGGTTTCCCATAAAGCAAATACTTAAGTTAAAAATAAAACCTGAAAATAACCCCTAAAAATTTTCTATAGAAATACAAACATATTTCAATCTGTCATCCACCATAAAGTTTACTTTGAATCTTTTTGTTGCATTGTGGTTGTATTTCCAAACTGAACTTGCTAGTTTATGAAAGGATCGTCATCAGCATAAGTTTTAATCAAAGTACATGAAATTGAGAGAGTGAGATGATGAATAGAAAGTAAAAACAAAAATGTTGGAGGAATTCAGCAGATCTCACACCGACTATCGGAGATAGATATGTAATTAATCTTTTGGGTCTGAGCCCTTCTTCAAGATAATGAGTAAAAAGCAAGGATCCTCCTTGACTAATTTCCTTAGCAGAGGTGAATAATGAGAGACATAGACTCAAAGTACTTAATAGAATATTAAAAGATCTTGCCCCTCCATGAGTAGTGGGAGTCTGTAGCTCATTGCCTGTAGGGTGTGGAAGGGAGCTTCAGAAATCCTCTTCCCAATGAAAATATGTTTGGAAGAAAACTTGATGTTCGTTAATGTACAATGTTACAGTCCAAGAATGGAAATACATTATCAAGACAGAAGATCATCTCTGATTGTAGTGATAGGGAGCAAGGTCCTATATATTTGTTTGTAACCTGTACATGTTGCATTGGGTCCATTGTCAATTTGAATACTTCTGACCTTCCCAAAGCTGAGGTCAGATCTAGTTTGATCATGCTTGAGTCATTGGTTATTCTTACTAGGGTTAGCAAGATATTACTGGTGTGAAGTTTATTTAAAATTGACCAAATTCAGATCAAGCCACCAACCAATCCCAGATTTCACTCATCTTTCACCAAGTTTCACTTTCAAAGTCATAAAGTAAGTTTGGATGACAAACAGCTTTGAATCATAGTTCCTTCTACTCATGGGCCAGATGGCAAATGAAAATATTGTTCAAGGTCCATTATTTATCCTAAGGTGCATGATGAGAAGATCAGCAATGATGAAATTTTGCTTGTCAAATCTCAGTTGAATTAAAACATAATCTGTGCACAGCTTTCTCTTGTCATGCAGGTAGACCAAGAGATTTTTCATCTACCCTGAGAGTTCAGGAGAAAGCTCAACATCAATTCATTGCTTGCAATCTGGGTAGCAGAACCATTTAAGATTGGTTCCTTGAATGACATAGTTATTCCTTGCTTCAATATTTAGAAGAAGGTTATGGAGCAAAAATGCATGTCTTAAACAACCATTGTCCAAACTTGCCAGAAGAGGCTTAACAGATGACATGCAGGAGACTGCAGATGCTGGAATCTTCTGGAAAATTCAACGGGTCAAGCACCTTCCATGGGAGATACAGAATGGTTGACATTTTGAGCCAAAACTCTTCCAGGTCAAGTGCTTCAATTTTTGTAAGGCCCAAGATGATTAATAGATACAAGACCTCACAACGTTCAGAATAAACCTGTACTTGATACAATTGTGCATGATTGGTCGGTCAAACTTTTGACAAACCATCATTTGAATAGAACATAACTGATCTGTACATGTTTCTACTCAATATCTGAGATAGGTGAGACCAATACCAAGGGTCACAGCCTCAAGATTCAGGGGAGTAGAATTAAGACAGAGATGAGGAAAAACTGTTTTTCCCAGAGAGTGGTGAATCCATGGAATTCTTTCCCCAGGAAAGCAGTTGAAGCTACTTCATTAAATATATTTAAGGTTCAGTTAGATAGATTTTTACATGAATTAAGGAATATGGGGAAAAGGCAGGTGGGTGGAGTTGAGTCAATGATCAGATCAGCCATGATCTTATTTAATGGCAGAGCTAGCCCACCTGCTCCTATTTCTGGTGTTCTTGTTTTTAACTGAACACCTTTGAAAGTACTTGCCACAGCCAGTTTGATTTATCCTATTACTTTATTGTTAGTTGTACAAGTCCACATATAACTATTCCTCCAGCAAAGAGAGTGAAAACAAAAGCCAGAATACATATTCTTAAGAAATGTAGGTTAGAATCAAGACCCTTTATCCCTATTCTTCTTCACGTGCTTTCAAATCAATCCACATGTCCAGTATAATTACAATTCCTTGCACAGTTACTTACCTTGTATGCACACAGCGATTTTTTAAAACAAAATGAATGCTATTCCTAAACAACAAACTCAGAGACTCACTTAAGGGCTCTTACTTTGAACATTATTTATGACTGAATGGTACTTTTTTCTGCATTGCAGACAATTTGTTTACATTTCTTTCTTTCTTTACAGTTCTCTCTTTTGTATATGCATCTTATTTTGAGTACAATTTTTTGCACTACTAATAAGTAGAAATTCTCCCTGGCCCACAGGAAAAGAATCTCAGGGTTGTATGTGATGTCATGTATGTTCTCTGACAATAAATCTGAACATTGTCTTTCCTTTTACAAATCTCTATTCCAAGCTACCACACTATTTTCATTCCAGCCTGAGCTGACGCTGCTGTTTTCTGGGTTATTTAGCTTTAGTTCAGTGTTCTTATCATGACCTGGCATCTTGGTGCACCCTCCAATTGGAAAAGCTAAAAGGAGCCCTCCAAAATCATGACCAGGCTGAGGAGTTAACCTCGCTGTGACTTCACTGAATGACTAAGTAACAGAGTGTGGAAGATGTGCATTTCATTCAAATATTGGATTTTTAAGAAATTTGGTAATATAATTGGGGTTTGCATTGAATAATGCCCATGTCATGATTGTGTGACAGACTTGATGAAAATGATCAAGCCTGAAGTAATTTAAGTCATTCAGTCATTTATATAAGACAGACTTGACGTCACTTTCAGTTGGGCGAACCACTCTACTCCCTGTACACTTATGACTGCTCCAAATTCACTGACACGACTACTTGTTGTTGGCTGAATAACTGGAAATACCAAGTCAGAATTCAGATCAGCTATTGAAAACCTAGTTGGGTTGCGCCAGAACAACAATCTTGCTCTCAATGACCCCAAAACCACTTTAAGCCAAGGGTCCACAAACACCTGTCTTCATTGAAAGGAAGGAGGTGGAGAAGGTTAGAACTTTGAAGTTTCTGTAAGTCCATATTTCAGAAGACATCTCCTGGAACCAGCACATCAAGGCAAAGATGAAGAAAGTGCACTAATGCCTGTACTTCCTCAGGAAACTGAGGAGATTTGGCATGAGATGCACTCTGGAAAGCATATTGACTGGTTGCATCATAGCCAGGTTTGGGAATTTGATTGCACAGGAAGGTAGAAGGCTGTAGTAGGTAACAAACATAGCCAGCTCCGTCACAGGCACCAAACTTCCATCCATTGCAGACATCTAGGTGAGGCGCTACCTCAAGAAGGCAGCCAACATCATATAGGACTCTCATCACTCTGCTCACAACCTTACTGCTACTTCAGGCAGAAGGTACAAAAGCCAGAAGACCATCACCTCTAGGTTCAAGAACAATTTATTTCCAATAGTTATCAAGCTTTTGCACCTCCCCTTGTTACACAAATCAGGACTGTTCCATCGGTACAAAAGGATTGTCTGCCCTTAAGAAAAGTCACTTTTTTTGCACTCAGATAACTGTGAATATGTATTATCTATATTTTTCTATATTTCTGGTATTCTTTTAATTCAATTTAGCATACTATCATAGTTGATTTGTTTTTTGTCATTTTTCATGTAAAGTATAATGTTACGAGTCCAGAGGACTCCAAAACCCAGCAGCAATAGAAATTCACTAAGACAAATGGTTACTTAAAAAAATATACTTTTAATTTTCTTTAAACATGAAAACAGGATCAAACTTTAACTTATTACTATTAACTTAACCCCCTTCTAATTCTAACCGCACTTGTATGTAAGTTCTTTGATTCACAGACCAATCTCACTCCTCCAAGTACACCCTTATCAGCCAGTTCTTATACTATGCACAGAATAGAACATTTATGAATTTTCACGAGGCTTTGGTGCTTAAAGGTAAATGGTTACTGCTCAGGAAGGTTCTCGTTGGTTTCAGAGAGAGATTTGCTGCTCATTGAATACATGCAAACTGATTCCCTCCGATCAGCCACTTCAGTGTCTTGCTGAAGAAACTTGCCTCATCCTGGGTTTTCCAAATGATAACCTTTTCTTCTGGGTCACCTCAGAGTTCCTCTTGTTTCCCTTCTTTCAGGAGAAACACTCTAGCCAGCCATTTAATCTTGTAAGGACTACAAGGATTTTCAACAGGCTGAACTCAGAACTCACAATCCGTCTTAAAAATGGGGTTTTAACAAGCCTGCCAGTTTGTCATGTAACAGCCCCCCAAAGCCTCTGCAGAACTCAGCTCTCTTTCTAAAAGAAATCCTGTTGGTTCTTCCCTCTCTCTCTGCTTATAAAAACCAGAACTTCTTGCAGGGCTAACCCAATCCTTGAAATATCTTATCAGTACTTTGAATCCTTCCAAAGCAGTTCCATTGTCTTTTCCAAAGCCACGGGCACCTGCATGACTGGTTTCATTTTAAATGAGATGAGTTACTCTGTTTGCATTTGAAGTGACTTACACTAAACCCCCATAATCTATCTCTTTTAAAGGCAATAATATATAATATAAAATATAATATACCCTGTAACAATAAATAGCTGCTTGGCTGCAGCAAGTAAGAATTTTGGTGCATTTGTACATTGTATCACACAATAAATTCTTTATCACCAGTGGAAAAAAAAATCAGTTTCCATCTGCTGCACAAATGCACTACATAAAAAGAGCAGCATGTTGTGTGAAATTCATTGATCTATATTCAACAGAATGAATTTGAGAGTTACAGCAAGATCTGCTGTCACAACTAGGTACCACATTTTGCAACACAAAGTGGAGAATAACGTCAAGGCAAGTAACATCTACTGCAAAGTTTCAGGTAAACTAGGGTGGCAAGGTTAGCATAGCAGACAGTGCACCAGCGGTCAGGATCAGAGTTCGAATCCCACTGAGGTAAATCACAGTAATGCTGTGAATGACTGCTGCAGGCTGGACCCACTTCCTGAAATCGATTCTACCCACAACCCCTCGCGTTAATTCTGCCAGGATCAGTTGATGAGCCTGACTGCTGCTCCCGTCCATAGTCAATAAAAGCCTATCGGTTTCACAACCTGGTAATTGATGATGAATCAGTTTTATTGACTATAATTTTTCAAGGAAGATAGAGCAGCACCTGAAGCCCAATAAACTCAACATAGACCCTCAATCGTCTGATGCTCCAACATGCTCGAACTCTGGCTATGCTTCTTTGAGGACTTTCTGACGACAACCATGAAATTTGTTAACATGGATGAGGACAGACTGAAGCTCCTTTTCTCACACATCAGGACCCCCAGTCTTCCAATGATCCATGATGCAAAATTGTATAAAGAGGCCATGAATACCCTGAAGGGCCAGTATCTCAGAAGTGTAAATGAGGTCCACACAAGGCACCTCCTGGCCACTTGGAGACAGCGACCCAGTGAGTTGAGTGCCGAGTACCTACGGGCCCTCCAGCCTGTTTCAGCCACCCAGAATGCAGAGGACTTCATCCGGGATGCCTATGTGGTTGGCATCCGCTCCTTCAGCAGAGGTACTCAACCTGTAAGTGCGATTGAACTAACAGAGATGCTGGAGGTGGCCCTCCAAAATATGGATGGCTACTCGGGCACCACTATCTAGAGAAGGGAAATCATCCTGTACCGTGAGCGATTGGTCACAGGCATCATTGCACTCCTCTAGTGATCTAACCTTGGCCACTGTGGTGGATGATCACCGCAGATGCTACTTTTGCAGACAGGGCAGGCACCTGCCTTGCCAAGGAGGTGGAATGCTCTAAGTGGAGAAAAAGAGGACATTATGCAAAAGTCTCCCAGTCTAAACTGCCCATATAACATAGCAGTGCCGCGTGCGGACACCTGCCAACCCAAAGAGTGCAATTGGTGCAATCTTCTCTACGGACCAGCGATGATTGATGTACAAGCTATGGGGTTCGCCATCTTAGATTGTGCAGTCTGCACCATCTTCTTGGGCCTGCAGCTCTGTTGGGAAACAACAAAGGTGGCCATTTTGGGACCAAGCACCCGAGCAACTTGGGCCCTCCTCGGATTCAAACAGCGAACCTATACTGGTTTCCATCACCCTGGACCAAGGTAGATCACATGAACTCACCAGGTCCATGATAGACACGCAGGTAAATGGGCACTTAATGAACTTTTCATGTGATAACAGGAGTATGGAAAACTTCATTCACCCTGATACCGCTAAGCGCCTATCCCTCGAAGTATGGCCAATTAACCATAAGATCTCATTCACATCCAAATCACATACAACAGGTCCTGTTTAGTGACTTTGACCATTAAAGGCACAGTCTACAAACACTTCAGGCTCCTCGTCATGCCGCAGCTCTGCGCCCCCTTGCTGTTGGGGCTGAACTTCCAGTGCCAACTTAAGAGTGTTATATTGGAGTTCGATGGGCCCCATTCCACCACCCCTCCACCAACTATCTACAATGAACAGTCCATAGATGATCCTCCGCACATGACCTGTGGGCTCATGACCCTCAGAGACACCCCCCAATGCTGTTTGCAAACCTCACCCCCAAATGCAAGCCTGTGGCCACCAGGAGAAAGTGCTGCTGCTCTGCGGACAAAGCATTTATGAAGTCGGAGTTTTCAGCGCTTGTTAGGCATGATCGAGGCCAGCAAAAAGGTGAAAAATAGGGAATAGAATAGAATGGCCATAGATTATAACCAGACCTTTAACTATACACGCACCTCGATGCATACCCCTTCCCTGCATATCCAATGTGGTTAATCAGATCGCGCAATGTCATGTATTTTTCCACTATTGACCTGAAATCAGCCTACCACTAGCTCTCAATTCACCTGGAGGACTGTCACCATATTTGAGGCGGATGGTTGCCTCTGCCACTTCCTCCGGGTGCCCTTTGGTGGGGTCTCCATTTTCCAGCAGGAGATGGACTGCATGGTGGACCACTATAAACTGCGGCCTCTTTTCCATACCTCACCAATGTGACCACCTGCAGCCACGACCTGCAGGTCCATGATGCCAAGCTTTGAAAATTCCTCCAGGCCACGAAGCTCCTGAACCTTGCTCATAAAAGGGAGAAAAGTGTGTCAACATTGATGAGTACTCACAATTCCCTTTTGCCATCCCCTGCCTGGACATCACCTCAGCTACAGTCATCAAGGCCCTCCGCAATGTCTTCATGCTCTTTGATTACCCTTGCTTCATTCACAATGACTGGGGGACCTCATTTATGAGCAATGAGCTGCGGCAATACCTGCTGGTGAGGGGCATCGCCACAAGCAGGGCCACCATCTGCAATTCCAGAGGGAATGGGCAGGTGGAAAGTGAGAATGCCATGGTCTGGAAAACCATCCTCCTGGCACTGAGGTAATGGGGACTCCCTGTTTTCCACTGGCATGAGGTCCTCATTGATGTGCTCCACTCTATACAGTCGCTTTTATGTACGACCACTAACAATATGCCCCATGAACACGTTTTTCTTCCCTAGGAAGTCTGCTTTAGGGACTACGCGGCCTACCAGTCTAACCTGCCCAGGACTGGTCCTGCTTTGGAAGCCCACCAGGCAATCTAAGACTGACCCACTAGTCGAGAGGGTCCAACTCCTTCACACAAACCCCTAGTACATCTATGTGACCTTCTCTGACGGTTGCAAGGTCAGAGTCTTGATCTGGGATTTGGCACCATCGGGAACTCTAACTGCTCTCAACCACCAACAGACACTCTCTCCCACTGCCACCTTGGGGATTCCTAAACTTACTGACGACCACACTCCCAGGAACTTTTGACACCCACGATGTACCAGCACCACACTCCTTCACCTGTCCCTTTCCGCTGGCAAACTGTATCCGATGATGAAAGACTGATCTTACAGGCTGCTTATGGTACCACAGATACATCCCAGCCATTACCTCATTGTTCACAGCAGCAGAGGAGATGCCCTGACAGACTTAACCTGTAAATATGTGTCTATGTGCATATATTTGCTTCGTCATTTTCACCCTGCAGGACTCTTCTTAAAGAGGAAGGGTAAATGTGGAATACCAAAGTAAAGCTATGATTGGCTACTGCTGGCTGGACACACCATCTGAGACCAATCCTATCCACAACCCCTTGCATGCTCCCCATTCATTCTGCCAGGATCAGTCGATGAAGATGGCTGCTGCTCCATTCTACAGTCAATAAAAGCCTGTCAGTTTCACAACCTCAGTCTTTTGTCATAATTGATGGTACATCACCCGTGCAGTCTGTAAGGAATTTATAGGTTCTCCCCATGTCAGCCTGGTGCTCCGGTTTCCTCCCACTATTCAAAAACATACTAGGGGTTGTAGGTCAATTGGGTGTAAATTGGGCGGCTCAGGCTCATGGGCCAAGAGGGCCTGTTACCATGCTGTATGTCTAAGCTTAAAATTTATATGGTGCTTATCTAAAACAAAAGCAAAAAGTGCTGCAAATACTCTTGCAGCTGTTGTTCTTTTCAGCTTTCTGATATAATGTTCGGGACTTCTTGACACTATTAGAAAACCTGTCCTGCTTTTTCTTTCAGACCTCATGCAAGGGGTTGTGGATAGGATTGGTCTCAGATGGTGTGTCTAGCTGGCAGTAGCCAATCATAGCTTTACTTTGGTATTCCACATTTACTCTTCCTATTTAAGAAGAGTCCTGCAGGGTGAAAATGACAAAGCAAATATATGCACATAGACACATATTTACAGGTTAAGTCTGTCAGGGCATCTCCTCTGCTGCTGTGAACAATGTGGTAATGGCTGCGATGTATCTGTGGTACCATAAGCAGCCTGTAAGATCAGTCTTTCATCATCGGATACAGTTTGCCAGCGGAAAGGGACAGGTGAAGGAGTGTGGTGCTGGTACATCGTGGGTGTCAAAAGTTCCTGGGAGTGTGGTTGTCAGTAAGTTTAGGAACCCCCAAGGTGGCAGTGGGAGAGAGTGTCTGTTGGTGGTTGAGAGCAGTTGAAGTTCCCGATGGTGCCAAATCCCAGATCAAGACTCTGACCTTGCAACCATCAGAGAAGGTCACATAGATGTACTAGGGGTTTGTGTGAAGGAGTTGGACCCTCTCGACTAGTGGGTCAGTCTTAGATTGCCTGGTGGGCTTCCAAAGCAGGACCAGTCCTGGGCAGGTTAGACTGGTAGGCCGCGTAGTCCCTTAACACTGTCAGATTGACATTAGCACCAAAGAAGGATGATTTAATGTACTGTTTCTAACAAGTGTTTCAGATGTGAGACTGAAGTAATGAATCTAGTGATTACAGCTGTGGTATTATATGGTCTTAACAGAACCATCAAGTTCTCATCATAAACACAACTCTCTCCACTGATTACTAATCAGGGAAAGTATTTCTTCAAGTGCTTATGCAAGAACCACAAGCTTATTTTGCAAAGAAATTTATTTCTGATAACTAATACATTTTTCATATAAAATGGGTTTAAAGCTGATACAAAATATTTAAAACCAATTTTTATAGCACTGAATATAATGCAATTTCATGTCATTAGAAGAGAGAACAAATCTTTCTCTCGAATCAGGTATGGTCAAAGATTGATTCCTATGCAAATTTCTCCATCAGCCTACTGATTATAATGCTACTTAACAATGCAGTGACAACAATAATTTGCATATATATATTTACAGGTTAAGTAACTCAAAATGTCCTGAGGTACCTCTCACAAACATTATTACTCAAGTCAGTTTTCACATTTCAAGTCCTTTACATTCCCTGGGTATCCCTGGAAAATAGACATGTATTGATTTATCTCACAAACAGTTCTAATCTAGAAATCCAAGCAAGAGTCCCAACGAAGTATTGAAACCTTCGCACCACCTCTCAGCTCTTTCTGATCCAGAGTTTTGGCATTCTTCATCGTCAACATTGAGCACTGGTGCCTGGAAGGTGCCTTTTTCATCAATCAAGAACGGAAGTGATTATCTTTTCAGTCTGAACCAACTTCAGATTAAAGTAAGTATTTTATGCTAATTCATAAAAGATTTAACTTACTTTATTAGAATAATAAAATCTTATGGTAAAACGGTGTACTTCCTTTTCAAATAGGCACATATCAGCCTCAACATCTGATAATATTTGTTCTTCATTAGTTTTAATATTAAGGGTGATTATAAAAACCATTGTTAGCTCTACTAGTCCAGCTTGGCATTTCATTGATATAAAAGCAGAACATCTTGGAAACATTCAGCAAGCCAGGCACCATCTGTGGAAACATCTGATATTTCACGTCAAAGATCCTTCAACATAGTTTGTCTCTTACCCAGATCTAAAGAAATGTTTTCAAATCGAAACATTGACTCTGTTTCTATTCCCACCGATGCAGCCTGGCCAGTTGAGTGTTTCTTAAAATTTCTGCTTTTGCTTCAGACTTTCAGCATCTGCATTTTTTTTTTTGGTTTTGTTTTCATTTGTTTGCTTTTATTTGTCAAGGTGTTAGTAAACCACAGCCAGGAATATCTGAAGGATGATGAGGAATGCAGAGCAGAGTAAGACAAATGGATATCTCTTTCAAATGGCTAGCAAAGGCATGATGGGCCAAATGACTTCTTCTTTGTGCTATATCATTCTATGATTTTTTTTTAAATTTAGGGCATAGTTATAACAAGACTATTGGACATTACACTGCAGCACAAAGGCCAGAGATTTTTTTTTTGGCATATCGAATACCTTTTATAATGTTGGCCTTGCATTTCAAAACATTTAAATCTTGTTCTGGCTAGAAAGTGAACTAATAGTTGATTTTATGCATTTGTTCTTCAAAAAAAGAGAAATATCCATTGATTTTACAAGGAAATGCACTGCAAGTGGGTAATAATAAACTCAGCAAGCGATCCTTGGAAATAATAATGTGACACATTAAGTTAACAGTGAATTCCAGCACATGCAAGATGACTTTCCAGTTCTGGATGCAAGGAACTGCGAAGCAGTGCAGATTAAATCATATATTGCTTTAGGAACAGAAAATCTTTGGATGGAAACAAAATGAAATCAGCAGAGCCTAGATGTAATTATGTTTCAACACCTCTGCCAATGCTTTGCAGACCCAAGTCCCTACACAAATGCCAAAGGCAATTATAAACAACCATAAATAAAGTGTTTCAATGCAGATGTTCCTGATATGTTACTGTATTAAAGACAGAAGGCAAATTCACTCCAAGTGCTTCATGGCCTCTCAGGGTACCTCCATAAGCTACTTGTTCAATCCTTTCAGGTTCAAATGATCTTGAAAGTTGACAATAGCATATATTTGTTTTGTCATACAAAATGCAGATAGAAATTTACAGCATTGATCAATCATTAATTTATTGGACAACAAGGGCACATGGGCCAAAAGGGCCTGTTATCATGCTGATATGTCTAAAAAAAAGGCAGGCTGGATTATCATGAATGATGTTGGACTTCCTGAGAGTTGTTGGAACTGCGCATATTCAGAAACATCAGGAGTATTCTATCTTATTTCTGACTTGTGTTATAAGCTCACATTTTATTTACCACAGGCTGAAAACCTTTCATTACAAAACCTTTTCACAGCAAAACCATCCACAACTTGTGGTCTGACAGAAGGCACCGTTAAGTAGGAACCATAAACAAAGTTAATGGTTTGGAAGAACAAAAGAACAATGATTGTTATTTCAGCAAGAAGGACCAGATGGGACATCTACAAGTCATATGATTATGAGTCACATTTTTGAGAAATTGAAATAGAAAAGATTTCAGTATTGATCAAGCAAGTCATGTGATTGAGACACTTGAAGAAGCAAGATTGATGAATAAGAAAACAGAGATCTGCAAGAGACAGAAGTGAATGACTTTGTGTGAAATGAACTTGTCAGGAGAAAACAGTAATCTGTTGTGACCATTGTAATGGACATTCTTAATTGACCCATACCTGGGTCAATTTGGATTGTGACCATTCTAATGATCATTTTATCTGATCCTTTCTGGCTTTCTGAGGTTTTTTTTTGAAGCATTGTGGAAGTCACAAATTTTGTTTCCCCAATGCAAAGAAGAGTGGAGCTGTGACCATCATTCATATGAAAGGACATTTCTCTAGAAGCAACTCAACAATGATTTGTGAGTTTTGAGTAGACTGTTGACTCAGTGGCTCACCTGCTTCATAATTACTTCTGAACATCAGTTTAAAAGTTCTGAGTTTCAACACAGAATTTCTAAGACTGAACTTTGGGAATTGACTTTCTAGGATTGTGCCTAAGCCGTAATGATTGGGTATCCACACCCACATACACACACACCCACACACACACACACACACACACACACACATACATAGTTGGGGTTGTGGCACAATGATGCTGTTGTTCTTGTGTGGCAATGTTTTAAGAGACACCTATTTCCAAAGGCAATTCTGAAAATAAAGCATTTTTAGATGACATAAAAGGCTGATAGATCCAAACCATTCAATAAATCCTGGACCAATGCTTTGTTCAAGACATAGTGATGTGTTTTCAGGGACCAGAGAAGTTCTCAGTTTTATTACTAGCATTATCTTTGTTGACTCAGGCGTTGGTGATTGAAGGGTGCTACTACATATAACATTGATAATGGAAATGAGGAAAAAAAGTAGCTGGATTTTCACATTTCGATGCAAGTGCCACATTGGATATGATGTTATCCTAGCTTTTTCCATTCTCTTCTTCTTAGGTATCCTCTCAGAACTGTTGATCACTTGTTTCCACTCAAATTCTACAGGTGCAGAGATGGCTGAAGAACAAAGAACATAACAACATTGTGTGGGCTCTTCAGCCCACAATGCTGTGTGATCTATGAAAACCTACTTCACAACTATCTAATACTTCCCTACTTCACACCCATAACCCTCTCTTTTTCTAACATCCATGTGCCTATCTAAGAGTTTTTTGAATGTCTCTATTGTACCAACCTCCACCACTTCATCCAGCAATGCACTCCAGGTATTCTGTATTAAATACTTAACCCTAACTTCTCCCTTAATCTTTTCCCACTCATTTTAAAACAGATATCCTCTGGTAATTGTTATTGTCACCCTAGTAAAAAGGTACTGCAAGTCCACCTTATCAATGCCTTTCATAATCTTATATACCTCTATTGTTACCTCCCATTCTTCATTGCTCCAAAGAAAAAAACCCTAGCTCAATCAACCTTGCTTCGTAAGACATGAAGCCCAATCCAGGCAATCTTGAAAGGTCCCCTCTTGAAAGGTTCTACACCCTTCTGAAATGAAGCAGCCACACAATACTCCAAGTGAGATCTAACCAGCATTTTATAGAGATGCAATATTACTTTAACGTGCAACAAATTAAGACCATAAATCTTCTTAACCACTCCATCAACTTGTGCAGCAACATAGAAGAATCTATCATGGGAAAAGCAGACCCTGCCATGGGCAAGCAGATGATGGTTGACTAGATAGGTAGTTTGGATGTTCTGCACTCCATCCATTGTTCATGGACAGCTCTTTACAAAAGACTAAAAGAACTTAGTGCCTTCCTGGATGCTCCTTTCCCTTTTTGTGCAGGCTCAGGCCATGGATTCTCAGAAGTCAGTAGACATGTTATTGGTTTTTCCAAGGATACATTGAGAACTTGCTTCAAGTATTTTCACTGCTCAAAGCATTTTCAACACAAGGTCAGCCTTCATTGGCCAAGTATTCATATATTCACTCTTGTGGATTAATAATTGAGCATGAAGACAAGAACACAGAAATAGAAGTTGGCGTAGGCCCCAAGACTGTCCCAGCACTCAATGTGATCATGGGTGATCTATGCTGACCTCAGCACTTCTGAGTTAGTTCCCATGACTTTCAATTCACGGACCTTTCAAATATTTATCTCTCTCCAACTTTAAATATGCATGAACCGTCATCTGATCAGAATCAGAATTTATTCTCATGAACAAGTCATGAAATTTGATGTTTTGTGGTAGCGTCACAGTGAAAATATTCATATTATAAACCAAATGTTTGTCTTGCAACAAAAATTATAAAAAATAATAGTGCACAAAAAGTAAGGCAGTATCTTTGGTTCATGATTATTCAGGAATCTGATGGCAAAGGGGAAGAAGCTGCCCCTGTGCCACTGAGTGCTTGTCTTTAGGCTCCTGTACATTTTTTTCCCAATGGTAGCAGAGTGAGGGCATGGCTGGGGTGGTGGGGGTTCTTTGAGGATAGAGACTGCTTTTTTAAGACACTGTCTCATGTAGATGTCCTTGATGGAGTGTAGTTTGGTGTCTGTGATGTTGCACGCCGAGTTAACAACCCTCTGAAGTTTTTTCTTGTCCTGAGATTTGGCGCCTCCATATCAGACAGTGACGCAACCAGCCAGAATGTTCTCCATGGTACACTTTTAAATGTTTTCGAGAGTCTTCAGTGACATACCAAATCTCCTCAAACAACTCACAAACTATAGCTGCTGATGAGCTTTCTTTATGATTGCATCAATATGGAGGCGCCAGGACCGATCCTCAGAGATTTCGACACCCAGGAATTTGAGCATGAGGAAATTTTCAGATGAGGAAGAATGTGCTTGGATAGGTTGTGAAAGATTAATTCCATCAGTAGAATTGCTCCCTGAGGACTTCCTTCCCAGGGAGTGAACACTAATGCTTTAGAACTTTTTAAAGTCAACAACAGGTTTCTAATTTCTCTGGCATGGAGCAGAGCTCAGTGGGATCGAAGGCACATACCATCCACTAAGATAAAGTTAGAATTTTCAATAGTCCAAACAAAGTGAGAAAGCACCAGGGAACCTGTGCAAAGGCAATGTTTGAAAGTGCAGCAAAGACCAGACAGAAGCTACCTTGTTATCAACCCATCAGATCAAACTCACTCTCACCTCTATTTGAAAATGTTCCAGTGCATTATTAATGTTGTGTCAGCCCTGATAAAATCATATATCTGTTCAGTGTTAATCTTGTCAAAACATTGCAGTGTAGGGAATATATTTGTTTACAAACTATGCTATTGGATTAAGCACTAATAAATCTTTTCTGCAAGGCATCTGCTCCAGATCTGATCATCCAAGTGTAATGGGCTTTCCTAGTCTTAATATTGCTGCACTCTTGTATCACCTATGTTGATCCTTTCATTATGCACCCATCATTCATGAGGACCTTGGCCCTTTGCTTGGATGGTGTTCTCTTGATATTGATCATTCTGCAATCTATTGACTGTTTTTTTTTTTCTCTCCAAGAGATATTTTACAGATTTGTTGGTCAATTGCTATTTATTTCACTTCAGGAATTACTGACCATGGGATAGTTACAAACCTTGCCTCTAGAAATGGTGAGGACGGTTTCTATGGTAGTGGATTTTGGGACCAGAGGGTATAGCCTCAGAATACAAAAACATCCCTTTGGAAAAGAGATGAGGAGGGATTTTTTTTACCCAAAGTGTGGTGAATCTATGAAATGGGTTTCCACAGATGGCTATGGAGGACATCATTAGCTATGTTTAAGAAAGAGGTAGATAGGCACTTGTTAGCAAAGGGATCAAGGATTACAGGGAGAAGGCAGGAGAAAGAGGTTGAAAAAGATAGTAAATAGCCATAATGGATTGGTGGGCCAGACTTAATGCTACGAATAGCCTAATTTTGTTCCTATGGGTGAAAAATTGCCATTTGTGTCCAGAACTGGCAATGATAAGGTCCTCCTGATGGCCTAGGGCAACTCTTCTGTATGTGAGGGAACTGAGTTATCGTCTCCAATTTTTACACCAAACACACCAAACGGTGCTAATTGTTAGATACCCCATCTCTTGCTGTTTTAATCCCTGAATATTAAAAAAAAATCCAAATCTATGAAGTCGAATCTTCAACCGTGTTGTAAATATCATGCTTATGAAAATTAGGGGCTGGGTATTTTGCAATACAAGAATTACTCCCTGATTACCCAATACAAGAATTACTCCCTGACTGCCCAATACAAGAATTACTCTGTGACTGCCCAGTACAAGAATTACTCCCTGACTGCCCAATACAAGAATTACTCCCTGACTGCCCAATACAAGAATTACTCCCTGACTGCCCAAAGCCTGTTCACCATCTAGAAGGTGGAGTCAAGAAGGTAATAACACCCTTTCCAGTTGCCAGCTTGTTTCTTAGATTGGCAACCCATCCACCCCCTGAAAGCTTTCCTTCCTCTGTCGTCAGCTCATTGTCAATGCTGTGTGCGCCAGCTGCAAGATTCTCTGCAGGAATTTCCTGAAGATTTTTCAATGGGAGAAAAAAACTCTCTACTCATAAATATAAATGCATCCCTACCAAGTCATATACTATTCTGATATGGAAATATGTCATGGTTGCTAGGCCAAAGCTTCACAGCTACCTTCCTAAGTGCAGAGTGCAGTGTATTCACCTCATAGACAGCATCTTACCATATATGGGTCAAGGTTGGCGCAAGGTCGGAACAGTTGGCATAGGATTAGCACAACGCCATTACTATACCAGCAATAGAGATCAGATTGGGGTTCGAATCACATGCTGTCTATTAAGAGTTTGTAAGTTCTCCCTGTATCTATGTGAGTTTTCTCCAGGGGTTCTGGTTTCCTCCCACCCCTCAAAAAGTACTGGGGATGTAGGTTAATGGGGTGTAAATTGGGCAGCATGGACTCATGGGCTAAAATGGCCTGTTACTGTGCTCTATGTCTAAATTTAAATTTAAGATTGTCCCACCTTAGATATGCTTATACTGGCAAAGGAATTTTAAAAGTAAAGAAATCAACAGCATCAGGGAGAATGTTAAAAATGGTAAATTATTCAGTTTGTGCTTCTTTTTATACACCAACATATAGGCAAGTGAACTGGAGCCCTGGACTTGCTGTTGGGAATCAAGTCAGGAATGAGGGAACCTGTTGGAAGTCTCAAGGTCTAGACTAACAGCAAACTGGTGGAGATTGTATGAAGTACTCAGCTCCTTTTACTTAAGCTCAGATCTTCCTATGGGAGCCACGTTTCTACTCACACTGGTAGTGGTTGCTGCAAGATGAGGTAGCAGGGATCTGAAGCAGATTGTGAGCTTGTCAATTTCATCACTAAGAAATGGAAGATGATTAAGGAAGTAAGCTTCGGAATGACTGTCCTTGGAAGCCCACTGCTGCTTGTCATAGACCAAGTGATACTTCTAACAGAAGCTATCATAGACAGAATTCTCACATGCAAATTTCAGAATCCTCATGCAGAAATACCCTTCAAGCATCTATGAAAGTTGAAGTTCCTCCTGTCCATGGATGGATCAAGGGCATGCTGAGCAGGTGGGTTGAATGCACCTCAATCATTTTTTATGGGGGCCATTGACCATGATTGAATAGGTAGATGCAGGTGAATGCTTTGATTCTTTCTTTTCATTCCGTTTGGTTGCATCACTGCCTGATATGGAGGTGCCAAATCTCAGGAAAAGAAAAAAAACTCCAGAGGGTTGTTAACTCGGCCTGCAACATCACAGATACCAGACTTCACTTCATCAAGGACATCGACATGAGACGGTGTCTTAAAAAAGCAGCCCCTATTCTCAAGGTCCCCCAGAGCTCTTCACTCTACTACCATTGGGAAAAAGGTACAGGAGCCAAAAGACGAGCACCCAGTAGCACAAGGACAGCTTCTTCCCCACTGCCATCAGATTCCTGAATGATCAATGAACCAAAGGCACTGCCTTACTTTGACATTTTATGCACTTTTTTTTGTATGGCAAATGTTTGCACTGTGACGCTGCCGCAAAAAAACAAATTTCCTGACTTGTCATGACAATAAATTCTGATTCTGATTATTAAATTATCAATGCCTATCTATCAAATTGGTTTTAAGTTATTTACTTCACTCAAGTGTGCAGTTTAAGTAAATTTATTACATTTTAAAATAATTTTGACAATTGGTTCTTTTTAAATTGTTTTTAATTGTATAAAAATTAGATATTCCACTACTGAAATGAATCTTAACTTTGTTTCTTTATAGGGTTCCTTTCTTAATTATTTTCAAAATTTGTAAGATTAATTCGTTTCTGGTTTTTGACCACATTGTTTATCTTTTTTTTACTATTAGCAATGGACTGTGTGTGTTAAGCCAGTAACCTCCAAAGGGAGGGGATTAATAAATAGATAATTAGTATAGTGGATTTTTTGAGTTCTGTTTTTTTACTTCTTTTCAATGCCATGTAGGTTTCAACACCATTTTGAATTACTATATAAGATTTGTTAATATTTTATTGTTATATACCTATGTAACAGTTATTTGACGAAACCAATAAAAAAAAGAAAAATAAATTATTTTTAAATATCTACAATCAACAAGCTGTGAAAAGTCAATTGACTTTAAATTTATTGTCAAAGTTACATACATGAGATCACATATAACCTTGAGATTCTTTTTCCTGCAGGCAAGGCAGAATTACCACTATTATAGAATTATGCTATTATTAATGTTTAGGTTAGATAAGACCGTGTTTGGAAACAAGGAAAGACACTTACCAATCACATATTTATGTGAGCAGATAAGAAAGGTCTTAGACTATAGAATGCAACAGCACAGAAAAAGGGCTATTTGGCCCCTCTAGTCTGAGCCAACCACCATCTCCCTCGTCCCACTGACCTACTCTCCATTCCTTTCAAAACACGCAATTGAGCCCACATTTTTCCAGAGACAAAGTGTCTGCTAATTCAAAGTCAAGCTGGAGAGCCATAAAACTAGAGTTGATTGTTCCACTGAAAGCTTGTTTGCTTGACAGCTTAATTTCTACTTCAGAGCAGAAAGCAGTTTAGTTATTGCTCTCCATTGAAACCTGAAACAATGAAGTTTACTCAGAAAGCCATCTGGTCAAACGGACGACCATTTGCTTATTGACCTGTTTTGACAAGCCAGAGACTATTTGCCATGACTCATGCTTTTGGAAAATGAAGTGGTTTCTGAAGAAATTAAACTTCAAAAGGAGTCAGTAATGATGTCATGTCATGTGATTACAACATTTCAAGGAAACATCTTTAATATGATGAACCAGTTTCAGCTGAAGGCTGAAATGTAGTAACATTCTATGAGAAAGGACTGCTATCATGTTGTCCTTGGCAAGAGAGGAACACTGGAACAAAGTGACTTCAGAAAAGATGGCCACTTCATCTGTCTTTCTTTATTAAGAGAGAGCAGTGCTACTGTGGCCATTATAATGGTCATTTTGTCCAAAACCCTTGCCTTGGTTTGTTAAATCCTTGTGGAAATCACATGACCTCCACACAAAAGAGGGGAATTGTGAAATTATTTGTATGAAGAAACATCTCTCTGAAAGCAACTTGACAAGAATTCATAAGTTTTGAGAAATCTGATGCTTTGGTGTCTCAACCACATAATTACTTCTGAACAACAATTTAAAGATTCTGAGTTTCAAAACAAAAGATTTATAAGATTGACTTTGAAAATAACTTTTCAGAATCATGCCTGACCTGTAATGGTTTTGGATCTGCACCCCTCTCCCCACCGACACACACACACACACACACATTTGCACACAGCGCGGTTAAGGTTAGAGTTACTATTTTATATTATTAATAGTTATTAATAAAAAAAGTTGCCTTGTTGAATTTCTATTGCTGTTGGTCTAGGTCATAACATCACTTATTAGTAGTGCAAAAACAACTACATAATGTACATATATAAACAAAAAAGAAATGTAAACAACTGACTGTGCAAAAGAGAGAAAAAAAAATCAATGAACTGCAAAAGTAAGAATTCCTAAATGAATCCCTAATTGTGTTTACTGTTGAGAGTCTGATGATCGAGAAGTGGTAGCTGTTCCTGAACCTGGTGGTGCAAGTTTGTAAACACCTCTATCTCTTATCCGATGGTGAGAACAGACTGTGCACTGGGTGGTGTGGATCCTTGATGATTGCTGCTTCACTCTGACAGCAGTGTTCCCCGTAGATGTTCTCAATGATGGATGGGTTTTTTCTGTGGTGTCCTGAGCTGCATCCACTACATTTGGCAGAGCTTTACACTTGCAGGTTTTGCTGTGTCCATACCAGTCTGTGATGCAGCCAGTCAGCACACCTTCCACCACACATCTGTAGAAATTTGTCACGATTTCCGATGTCATACTAAATCTCCACAAAAGGTTAACTAATACCTGATGAAGTAGTATTGACAATCAAAATTAGACATAAAATTTATACCAAAGATGCAGTTCATTACGATTTAAATGTCTAAATCTATTGCCACTTAATATAAGTATTCAAAATGTTTACTATCTAATATGATTTTTAAAATATTATTTACTGAGGAAGTAGAGGTGCTGATGTGCTTTCTTCATGATGCCATTAATGTTTTGGGTTCAGGAAAGATTCTCTGAGATAGTAACTCCCAAGAACTTAAATTTGCTCACCTTCTCCACTTCTGATTCCCCATGATCACTGGATCATATACCTCTGGTTTTCCCTTCCTGAAGTCAACAATCAGCTCCTTGATTTTGGTGGCATCGAGTGCAAGATTGTTGTTGGTGCACCATTCAGCCAAGTTTTCAACCTCCCTCCTACATGCTGACTCATCACCCCTTTTTGTACAACCATTACCATGGTATTGACAGTGAATTTTTAGATGTGATTGTTGTTGTTCCGAGCCACACAGTCATAGGTGCAAAGTGAGTAGAGCAGGGAGCTAAGAATGGTACTGATGGAGATTATGGAGGAGATATTTTTACCAGTCCTCACTGACTGTGGTCTGCAGGTGAGGAAATCCAGAATCCAATTACACAGTGGAATGTTGAATCTCAGGTCTTGGAGGTAGCTGATTAGTTATGAGGGGTGATGGTGTTAAATGCTGGATTGCAGTCAATAAGGAACATCGTAACATATGAATCTTTGATGTCTAGGTGTTTCAGGGCTTTGTCTAGAGCCAGTGAGATTGCATCCACCATAGACGTGTTGCTATGATAGGCAAATTGGCATGGATCAATAATGAATTATTGAAGAATTGATTTTTCCTCCTTATATAAACTTATAACCATATAACCACTTACAGCACAGAACAGGCCAGTTACTAGTCCATGCTGTAACAAATCCCCACCCTCCGAGTCCCACTGACCAGCACCCGGTCCATACCCCTCCAGTCCTCTCCTACCCATGTAACTATCCAGTCTTTCCTTAAATGTAACCAATGATCCCACCTCGACCACGTCTACCACCCTTTGCGTAAAGAAATTTCCCCTCATGTTCCCCTTATAATTTTCCCCCTTCAATCTTAAACCATGCCCTCTAGTTTGAATCTCCCCCACTCTTAATTGAAAAAGCCTATCCACGTTTACTCTGTCTGTCCCTTTTAAAATCTTAAACACCTCTATCAAGTCCCCCCTCAATCTTCTACGCTCCAGAGAAAAAAGCCCCAGTCTGCACAACCTTTCCCTGTAACTCAAACCTTGATATCCTGTCAACATTCTTGTGAACCTTCTCTGCACTCTCTCTATTTTGTTTATATCTTTCCTATAATTTGGTGACCAAAACTGTACACAGTACTCCAAATTTGGCCTCACCAATGCCTTGTACAATTTCATCATAACCTCCCTACTCTTGAATTCAATACTCCGATTTATGAAGGCCAACATTCCAAATGCCTTCTTCACCACACCATCTACCTGAGTATCAGCCTTGAGGGTATTATTTACCACAACTCCTAAATCCCTTTGTTGCTCTGCACATCTCAATAGCCTACCATTTAATGCATATGACCTATTTAGATTTGCCTTTCCAAAATGTAACACCTCACACTTACCTGTATTAAATTCCATCAGCCATTTCTCAGCCCACACCTCCAGCCTTCCTAAATCACCTTTTAATCTTCGGTAATCTTCCTCACTGTCCACAACACCACCATTCTTTGTATCATCCGCAAACTTCCTTATCCAATTCTCCACCCCTACTTCCAGATCGTTAATATATATAACAAACAATAGTGGACCCAGGACCGATCCCTGAGGAACTCCACTAGTCACCAGCCTCCAATTGGACAAACAATTTTCTACCACTACTCTCTGATACCTCCCATCCAACCATTGCTGAATCCATTTCACTACCTCTTCATTTATACCTAATACCTCCACCTTTTTTCCTAACCTCCTGTGGGGAACTTTGTCAAAAGCTTTACTAAAGTCTAAATAGACAACATCCACAGCTTTCCCTTCATCAACCTTTTTTGTAACCCCCTCGAAAAATTCAATCAGGTTTGTCAAGCATGATCTACCCCTGACAAAACCATGCTGATTACTCCCTAGCAATCCCTGTACCTCCAAATATTTGTAAATACCATCCCTCAGAACACTTTCTATCAACTTGCCCACCACAGACGTCAGACTCACGGGCCTATAATTCCCAGGTTTACATTTAGACCCTTTCTTAAACAGCGGAACCACATGCACCACCCTCCAATCCTTTGGCACTACCCCCATGGCCAGTGACATCCTAAATATCTCTGTTAATGGCCCCACTATTTGTCCACTATCCTCCCTGAGTGTCCTTGGGAATATTTTGTCCGGTCCCGGAGATTTATCCACCTTTATCTTTTTCAACACAGCCATCACTACCTCCTCGGTTATCCTTATATGCTTCATTACTTCCCCACTATTTTTCTTTACCTCAACTGGATCAATATTTTTTTTCCCTAGTGAATACAGAGGCAAAGAAATCATTAAAAATTTCCCCCATTTCCTTTGACTTCTCACTCATCCTACCCTCGCAATCTACAAGTGGTCCAATTTTATCCCTCACAAATCTTTTACTTTTAATGTACTTATAGAAACCCTTTGGATTTATTTTTACTCTGTCTGCCAAAGCCTCTTTGTGCCTTTTTTTGGCTTTTCTAATTTCTTTCATAAGATTCCTTCTACACTCCTTGTAGTCCTCCTTCAAATTGTCAGCTCCCTGTTCTTTATACCTCTTGTACACCTCCCTTTTTCTCCTAACCAAATTTCCAATATTCCTCGAAAACCAAGCCTCCCTGTGACTTCCAGCCTTTCCTTTGATCCTCACTGGGACATAACTACTCTGTACCCTCAAAAATTTTTTTTGAATATCCTCCATTTTTCATTTACACCCTCACCTGAAAATATCCTGTCCCACTCAATACTCCCCAAATCCCTTCTTATTCCTTTGAAATTTGCTCTTCTCCAATCCAGAACCTCAACTTTAGGCCCCTCCTTGCTCTTCCCTAAAACTACCTTAAAACTAACAGAATTATGATCACTAGTCCCAATTGGATCTCCAACATTAATGTCTGATATCTGACCTAGCTCGTTCCCTAACAGGAGATCCAGTATTACCCTGTCCCGAGTCGGTTCTTCTACTAATTGATTCAGAAAACAATCTTGAACACATTTAACGAACTCTAGCCCATCCAGCCCTCTAACTGTATGGGTATCCCAATCAATGTGAGGGAAGTTAAAATCTCCCATAACCCTAACCCTTATGATTCTCACACATATATATTATCTCTCTACACATTTGTTCTTCTAGTTTTATTGACCCATTTGGTTGTCTGTAATACACCCCTATTAGCACCCTCATGCCTCCTTCACCACTCAATTCCACCCAAACAGCCTCACTGGACAATCCCTCCAGACCATCTTGCCACCTCACGGCAGTAATGTCCTCCTTAACAAGCAGAGCAACTCCTCCCCCTTTTTTTTATCCCCTGATCTATCACATCTAAAACAAATGTATCCTGGAATGTTAAGTTGCCAGTCCTGCCCCTCTTGTAGCCAGGTCTCACTAATTGCCACAATGTCGTGACCCCAAGTATCTGTCCATGCTCTAAGCTCATTTACCTTGTTCACTATACTTCTTGCATTAAAATATATGCATTTCAGAGAATGACCCTCACATACATTCTCTTTTCTACCTTCTACCCTTATCTCTATCCTACCTCTGTTATCGCTTTTATTCTTATCTAGGTGGCTATGCTCCCTTGACACTGCTCTCACACTGTGTTCCCCACCCCCTGCCAAACTAGTTTAAACCTTCCCCCACAGCTCTAGCAAATCTGCTTGCCAGCACATTGGTCCCCCTCGAGTTCAAGTAGAGTCCGTCCCTTTTGTACAGGTCCGACCTTCTCCAGAAGAGATCCCAATGATCCAGAAATCTTATTCCTTGCCCCCTGCATCATCTCTTTAGCCACGCATTCATCCTCCACATCCTCCTATTTCTACCCTCACTAGCACGTGGCACCGGCAGCCATCCAAAGATTACTACCTTGGAGGTCCTGTTTTTTAACTTCCTACCTAATTCCATTTAATCCTGTTTCAGGACCTCATCCCAACTTCTAGCTAAGTAATTGGTCCCCACATGGACCACGACTTCTGGCTGTTCTCCTTCCCCTTGCAGAATGCTATGTACTCGATCAGAGATATCCCTGACCCTGGCACCAGGGAGTCAACATACCAACCTGGATCCCCGATCTCGTCCCACAAACCTTCTATCCGTCCCTCTGACTAACGAGTCCCCAACTACAAGTATCCTGTTCTTATCTCTCCCTCCCTTCTGAACCTCAGGGGCAGCCCCCGTGCCAGAGACCTGACCCCAATGACTCATCCCTGATAGGCTGTTCCCCCCAGCAGTATCCAATACAGAATACATATTGCTGAGTGGCACTTCCACAGGGGTACTCTGCACAGGCACTCTCCCTCCTTTCCCTCACAGTCACCCAATTCCCTGACTCCTGCCTTCTAGGGGTGACTGTCTCCCTGTAACTCCTCTCTATCACTGCCTCTGCTTCCCTTATGATCCTCAGTTCATCCAATTGCAGCTCAAGCTCCTGAACACGGTCACTCATTATATGCAACTGGATGCACCTTTTGCAGGTGTAGTCATCAGAAAGAGCTGTGCAGTCTCTGATTTCCTACATCCCACAATTGGAGCACTTAACTACCCCAACTGACTCCATTTCCTCCTTTCTTAATATAAATACCCTTCCCACACAAGTAGCTCCTTCTCGCCGAAGTCCCTCGAGCCAAAGTCCTAAGACCCCACTCCTTCACTGGTCCCTCGAGCCAAAGTCCTAAGACCCCACTCCTTCACTGGGCGACTCACTCACTGCGCCACTCCTAGCTGGCCGCTCCCTCCCTTCCTACTCCTTTTATTAGCCCTTACCAATTTACCCCAATTAACTCCCAGCTCCTCCTCCTCTCACCTTCTGATTAACAACCAACTGAGCCCTTGTCTCTTGAGGCACTACTTGGGGGGGGGGGGGTCACCATGATGTGCAGTGCTACACCCAACATGCAAGAAATTGGAAATCAATCACTTTCTTTCTCCATACCAAAAAATAACCAATGATCCCGATGTACAAGACTTTGGCATTTCCTTGATGCCTTAATTGTTGCAGCTCACAGTTTTGAGTCACGGTTAACCATCCCTGTGGAAGCAGTGTCAACAGCTATTCATTGGGTTTTAACACCCAAATGTTTGAGGCAGCTTCAACATTTTGAGTGTAAAAGAAGCCATGTTGTTAGCGACAAACTGACCAGTTTCATTAAAGTATTTGTGACACATTAAGAGTCCTGAGAACATAATCCTGATGGAACTATGGAACAGTACAGCACAGAAACAGGCTCTTTGGCCTTCCTTCTTTAGAGTTGTTTGGAACTATTATTCTAATGCTCCATGGAATAAAGTCCCTTTCACTAATACCTGATGAAGTAGTATTGACAATCAAAATTAGACATGAAATTGATACCAAAGATGCAGTTCATTACGATTTAAATGTCTAAATCCATCACCGCTAAACATATTTATTCAAAATATTTACTATCTAATATGAATAAAAAAACATTATTTACTGAGCCGATGCCTTGCAGGAATAAATATTACACTGGGTTTTATTCCTATGTTTAACTCCCTCACAGATAAGCAGAATAGGCAAAGCTGAGCACAAACTGGTAATCAATCTCCTACAACTTTGTGTCAACATTACAAAGTAAATCAACTGCCAGGAAATGCATGCGCTCCCACGTGGCGATGAGTGAGCAGGAAACCCATTAGCTATTTTCGATATCAAGATGCCTTCTGTGGGAGCCTAGTGACACCTATGAATCTTACAGTGTTCTGTTTTTTTTGTGACAGGACACCGATCAAATATTCAACCTCAGGAACCTGAGCAGTGAACCTCTGTCATTCACCTTAGACAACTGGGAACACCTAGCAGTTCTCATATTCCACAGGGTCATTTATCGATAGAAGGGAAACAGAATGGAATTTCTACCAACTTCAAAACTGACAGCTTCAACCTGCCCAAAACCCTCGGTATCTTTTGAAAAAAATAGAGCTGGATATCCCTCTCGAGATGGCTCAAAATGAATGAATTCCTTGTGGAAGCTGCAGAATAACATGAACTCATTCAATAAGTGATTCTTGCACCTCCAATCCCTATTTCATCATTGCAAGTTTATTTAACTAACCCTGGAAGTTTTGGACAGATTAATTCTATTCTACAACCATGAGGACCATAAGACACAGGAGTGGAATTAGGCTTTTCAGCCCATCAAGTCTTCTCCACATTTCCATCATGGTAGATTTACTATCCTTTTCAACCCCATTCTCCTGCCTTCACCCCATAACCCTTGAATCCCATCTTAATCAGGATCTTAAATATACATAAGGGCCTCCACAGCCATCTGTGGCAATGAATACATTGGAGGGACAAAAAAATAGCAGGTGCTCAGGAGAATAGCAACACTTTCAAGTCATATACTATGCTGGTATATACAATCCTGGAGCAAAATTCTGGAGTCTATTGCTTAACAGCATGGTGGAAATACCTGCAACATGTCCTTGCAGAAAGATACACTTCATCATCTTCTGAAGGAACAGGAAACAAAATCTGGGTTTACCAATGATCATCAGGTTGAAAGAATTGGAAAAGATGTTGTTCAACCTTTGGATTCGACAACTACAAGATTCAATCCCATGTGGCGGCGCACTCTCTCGCGGTGAACCAGCCCCACTTGTACTGCAGCATGGCGGGGAAGCCATGAGAAGATGGCACTGTCAGGGGTTCTCCCTTGCCTCGTGTTTCCAGCCCAGCTTACGCCCCGGGCAGCCGTTATGATGTCACCTCGCACACAGTGGTCGATCTCATGCTGCCCTTAAAGGAGCACGTGTGGAATTTGAATAAGTCAGTCATTGAGTGCATCCAACATGGTGGCTATCACTATCGCTACAGGCATTTCATTTACAGCAAAGAAATTACGTCAATCAAAGAATGGAAGTTTCTTCACCAGAACCATTATAGATCCTACTTATCAGGATGATCTTCTTCAGGTAGAAGTATTGGAGAAATGGACAGGTATTATCAGAAATAAACCCAATGTAGCCACAGGTCAAAGTCAGGAGTCCAGCAACAAAAGAATCGCTATTTCAAAGAGCATGTGGTGTGTAAGGAAAGCATTCTTCATAATAGTAACAGCTTGAGTATGATATGCTGCTTTGAAATTTTGCTCCATTTATATAAATAAAGCATAATTTTGCAAGTGAATTGAAATGCTCAGCCACTATTACATGGCACATTAAGAACAAATATCCACATTCAAAGTTACCCTCAAGTTGTGCAATATAAGCATTACAGTTTATTTATGCTTCAAACAAGGGCATGCTTTCCACTTCTTCCACTTTGACAAATAAGAAATTTTATTTTATAGAGGTGGTGTTGGAGATTTTTTTAAATCCAAGATAGAAATAAGTGTGAACAAAAACAAAATGTTCAATATTGCATAAAATAATTTCAAGGACATAAATATCAAATGTTATGTCCGAAGTCGTCTTTGGTCCTCTGCTGGTCATGTGTTTGAGGGGGACTATTTCAGCAAAATGCACTGGAATGCCTTCATGTGAGTGCATTTGAACCAACTCTCTGCTTGATTTGACTCCAACAACCAGCATTTATTATATTCATGTTAAAGACATAACTAATGGAGTACAACTGTGCCAATCAGTGAGGGAACAGAAAATTAGAACATAGAGTGTAAGAGGAAAAAATCCAGGAAGGATAATTAGTATAAATTCCATTGTTATTCTGTCAATAGGTTTCTCATCTTGCTGCAACACTGGATGTGCGGTGTGCAGTATGAGCATAAGAAGATTTGGATATGCCCTAGGATCTATAGCCTCCAAGTTTATTAGGAAGATGCCTAATATTGGCTGGCTAATATATTTATCAATCTGCAGGAGAATCGTAAGGAGAGAGTGGGCAGTTGAGATGGGGGAGGGTAGAGTGGGGTGGGAAATCATGCGATCTAATGGGAAATGAAAATACACGTACTGAGTTATGGCTGGTAGATTGCCATTCTCTGTCACATAATTTACAGCATTATTTGAAGTAATAATTACTCGCAAGACATTGAGATCTACAAAACAAAGTATTTTTTTTAGATACTGCAGGGTTACAGATTCAGTTTAAAAAAAAAACAGGAGAACATGGAATTTGGCTAAGATTCATGGAATATTCATTGTAAATAGACTCACATAGCAGTACCAAGCAATCTGACTGTGCACATAGCAGCATAAGTAACAGCGATCATAGAAATATCTGAATTTCTGCAGAGGTTTTCCAATCTCTTGTCAGGACTTCAGCAGCTGATTAGCAAAATCCCAGAAAAATTGTATAAAGAAGTATTTTCATTTACACTAATTGTCTACAAATTCCACCAACCTCATGCTTGCCATAATACAATTAGAGGTAACATTTATTGCTTTGAGATGTGTTTTACAATATTACTTGATATTTTAAGCCATTTGCTTTTCCTATGTTGATAAAGAATCAGTGTGGCTAAGGCTTATGTTGCAGATCATATATTTTAGAAGAACCAATACTGAAAGCTAACAAACAAATGTCCGAAACAGTCCAAATTGTGCAATTTGGATCGACAGTACTTGTTACATATGCTAACACAAATGGGTCTCTTCACACAATTTTACTTTTCACACCTGAATAATAATCTTATGTGAACTTATTTTGTTTCTTTTCTAAATACAATCAGATTTTTTCTTTAAATTCCAGAAGCCTCTAAATAACATCAATGATTTTGTAGTGCACACTTTCGTGCAATTTATATTTAAGGAATAAAAACCTTTTCATCACAATAACCTTGTAATAATACCATTTCAGACAGCCAAGCACTGAGTAAATATGCAGATCATAAAGTTTGATAACAGTATGTTCGAAGGTTTTGAGAAATTAATTTTGTTTGAAAATGTGCCATGAATGAAAACACCTGCAATAGGCTCTTAATTTTAAACTCAATAGACAAGTTCATTTTTAGTATCATAAATGGCATTTAGAAAACCGAACTACACCGGAGCAAATCTGAAAGAAAAAAATGGGTAATGCAACTAAGAGATTCATACCTCATCACAAAAATAGCTTTGGATAGATTTGTTTTGCCGATCCAAATCAGGTCAACTGGGGATATTTTTATATCAGTTCTCAGCTGGGGAGCATGGTAATGTGTAAATTTCAACTATGGTTTCAGCACATGTCTCGTGGCCAAGGTCAACATTGCAATGCCTTTTTTTTCTCATTCAAAGAGCTGCATTTTGTAATACTGCATCAGAATGAAGCCATCGTTTGAATAACATGCCTGCCAGCAGAATTTCCTTCCAACCCTTGCAGGCAGCACTAAATCAGGAATCTCAACGTGCTCTGTGCAGGTTTTTTTTCCAATAGGTTATGGATTCCCACTGGCGGAAATCAGAACATTGTGTCTCATGTGATTTCTGTGCCAATGAGCAATATTTCCCAGTGTTGCAAGGCCCGGGATTGCCAGCAGGAGCTCAAGCAACTACAATCTGATATCCAATATGCCATGTATTTTGTAAAAGCACAGACTCTAGAAAAGAAATTTTCTTTCCAAAGGAGTTCTGCACAGAAACATGCCAGAATCCTCCAATATCCCTAGGGGTACAGGCATCCTAAACCTTGAAAGTAGTGGTGATTTTCACTGCCATGATGCAACAGTGCAGATAATTAATAATCATTCAAATTTTAATGCACAACAGAACACGCTGTTCAATTATTCTACTCTGCTCCTCTACTATAACCAGATATCTAGTAACTCTGGAAGATCTGCAATGCATGGACTTCCAATGTTCCTTAAACAGAGGAGACATATTTCAATGAAAAAAAATAAATCAGATGGACTTCATTAAACTCCAACTATTCACTTGCATTAATGCATTATTATTGAAAATATGTCTCACAAGTATTAAAAATTTGATATTAACGTGCTACCTTATTTTACAATTTTCTGGTATTATTTTTCAACAATATTCAACGTGTTAAAATAATGCGAATGTATTTTACAACGCCTCTGAAAAATTGTTCTTAGTCCTTTAAATTGCTTCAGGGGAATGATTTTTCTAAGTGGAACACAACATGATGACGACTTCATGGTGCATAAGAGTCAACAACCTTGGGTGAATAACTAGGCTTATGTTTTCAAATTGTGGAAAGCCCAAGGATTTCTTTTAGAAGTGTTTCAAAAGATTCACTGATGTTACATTCGCTGAGCAACGGGGACCATTGTGGTTGAGCACCTGACACTGTGACTTTTTTCTTGCTCTTACATGGAATACATTTTTAAATACAAGCTCCTCATCATTTAACTCTGATTTTCTCTCTTACATTTTTGATTGTCTGGCTTTTACCCAGTTTTTATCACCTTGGACTTAAATCGGTTGCCTTGTTTTTTTTGAAAAGTGAATCATTTATTTGTAACTCGATCCTGAAATATTTAATCTTGTATTTTGGGCAAGAAACCATGTTGTTAGAACAATGCTCAAAGCAACTAATCTCATTATCTAAATGTTTCGTGTTGTACCTTCAAAGCCTATTAACTAGATGAAAAATAGCACATATTCTCTGATCTACACTGCAGCTTCTCACATTAGTGCAGCACAACACGTTACAAATGAAGGGTGTGAAACACAAAATACTTTACCAGAATTGTTGTAACAACTAATGATCGATTGGATAATGAATCAGTGATGTTAGACGTCTTTCCTTTGCGATTCTCAGTCATGTTTAACCCACTGTTGGTTTCCCAGGTCCCAACCTATAATGGAATCACACAATCACACAAATAGTCACCTTTGTTGGAACATCCATAAATAGCTTGTTATTATAAAGCAATCTCTTCTAAAAAAAATAGCTGAATGTAATAAAATGTTCCAAAGATTAACAAAGAGCAGTTATAGAATCATTCTTCATAAAACAGGCCATTCAACCCAACTAGTCCATGCCAATCAATATGGTATTCTGGATGAATCCAATTTGCATGCACCTAGTTCGTACTCCTCCAGACTCCTCTTAACTCTCCATATGTCATTTGCATGCTGTTACTGTGCCTTCTACAGTTTCCTTTGGCAGCTCATTCCAGATGTGGACCACCCTCTGAGTGGAAAAAAAAAAAGAGTCTTAGGTCCCTCCTAAATCCTTGGTATCATGTAACCTAATACCACTTGAAGCATGGTCGGGTGGCCGGCGACTAAACCGGCTCCCTCGCCAGGCTTGCTTGGTGTGGAGGGTGACTAGACACCCTGCAGGAAGAAAAACAATACCTGTTAAAGGGTGCACTAACCCTCTTGTAGGGTAAACAGCCATCAAGCTCTCATCATAAGCCATGTTCTCTAATCCAGGCAGCATCCTGTTAAATCTCCATGAGGTGAAAAGAATTGAGCACAAAATGCTAAGTGTATTTTAACCAGTTTTATAGGACTGCAGCATTTTCTTGTGGCTCTTAAACCCTGACTAATGAAGGCCAGCACAGCACACATCTTCTTAACCACCCAATCAACTTGTGTGGCAACTTTGAAGGATCTAAATACTTGGACCTTAAAATTCCTTTGTCCCTCAACACTGCTAACAATTCTGCCATTAACCTTGTATTGTGACTTTGGGTTCAAAATTCCAAATTGCATTACTTCACACTTTTCCTGATTGAAATCCATCTGTCACTTCGCCAACCAGTTCTGCATCCTATCTATATCTCACTGTAACCTACGATAACTCTCTACACTATCTATAATACCTCCAATTTTCACATCATTTGCAAATTTACCACCCTCTACTTCCTAATCCACGTCATTTATAAAAATCGCAAAGAGCAGATGTCCCAGAACAGATCCATGTGGAATTCCATTGGTCACCAATCTCCAGATAGAGTACATTCCATATACTACCACCCTCTGCCTTCTGCAGGCAAACCAATTCTACATTCATGCAGTCAAGTTCCTATAGACTCCTTGCCTTGTGTCATTCTGTTTGTCCCTACCATAGGGAACCTTGTCAAATGCTTTACTAAAATCCATATGCACCACATCCACCACTCTTCCTTCATCTGTTTTGTCACCTCCTTGAAAAGTTTAAAAAAAAGGTTTGTGAGGCATGACATCCCCACCTCAAAGTCATGTTACCTATTCTTAACAAGAGTGTGCTTCTCTTTTGTTTTTTGTTTTGAATATTTTATTTTAAGTTCAACACATATATAACAATTTTTTAAAAAATCACATTGTTACCATGTTATTGATTAAATGCATGTTGATTTATATAAAGAAAAAGAAAAAATAAAACTACAAAATAACCCCATCTAAATTCACCCTTCCAACCCCAAACCTCTTCTATCCCCACAAAAAATACTGACAACAAAAAAAATCTAAATTACTAAAATAATTTATTTTATTAATAATTTATATTGTGATGGGTTATATTATATTTTATATTATATATAAATATTTCTTTTAAAGAGATAGATTGTGGGTGGGGGGGGGTGTTAGTATAGGTCACCACAAACAGACATAAACACTTCACAAAAGAGATCTCATTTAAAATGTAAGAGCTAGGTATAAGGAGAGATGTCATGCCCACATGACTTTACAGAAACTTTGAAGAATGCCTGGAGACTTCACAAGTAAATGTTAATTGCATTGATGCTGTGAAGTAACTAGATTAGTGTTTTGAAAGCAAGAGATGGCCAGGCTCAAGAAACTGATTCCGGTGCCGCAATCTGTCTGGTTGCAGTTTGCTGTTCTAAGAAAGTCATATGGTTTTGCAAGCATAGAGAGAGGGGAGATCAAACAGGCTTTCTCTAGAAGAGAGAGAGAGAGAGAATTCAGTTGGAGTTCTGTAGTGGCTTTGGAGTCTGAAACATGACAAGCTGGCAAGCTGTTCAAACCCCATTTTGAAAGCGGGTTGTGAGTTCTGAATTCAGCCTGGTGAAAACCCTTGTGGTTCTTACAAGAGGAAATGGTTGGCTAGAGTGTTTCAGCTGAAGTAAGGGAAACAAGAGGAACTCTGTGGTGACCTGGAAGAAGAGGATATCATTTGGAAAACCCATGATGGGGCAAGTTTCTTCGGCAAGACACTGAAGTGACTGATGTAATTAAATCAGTTTGTGAGCATGTCCAAAGTGCTTGGAAACTCTTTCTGAAACCAACAAGACCTTTGTGAGCAGTAACCAATTACCGTTAAACACCAGAACTTGGAGAAAATTAATAAAAGTTAAATTCTGTGCATAGTTTAAGAATTTCCTTAAACAGGTGAACTTGGAGGAGTGAGAAGTGTTATTGGACTGTGAATCATAAAACTTTTCTGAACATATACACATTACATATACATGGGTTTAGAATTAGAAGGGTGTTAAGTTAATAGTAATAAATTAAAGTTTGATCATGTTTTCATGTTTAAAGATAATTAAAAGCAACTTTCATTTAAGTAACCATTTGTCTTGGTGAATTTCTATTGCTGTTGGGTTTTAGTTTCCTCTGGGCCCATAACAGTTCTCTGCTCTGGAGGATTCAAAGGAATTATTTATAATTTCAAACCTAATGCTTGAGCATATGGGGTCCAAGTCTGTAAAAAATATAGAACATGTACCTTTTAAATTATTTTTTTTTCTAATTAAATTTTTCTAATTTTGAATCTCTGTTTTCCATCCTCCAAGTGTTAATGAAACATCTGATTTCCAAGTGACAGAAATACATTTCCTTGCTATCACAAAAACTAATTTAACAAATTTCAACTGAAAATCTGACAAATGTAATTTAGGAGTTATGCTTTCAAAATTTCCCATCAAAAATAACTCAGGATTCTACAGAAAAACAACACCTGTAATCTGTTGCAAAAACTTACCAATAGAAATAAAAAAGATTTAACTTTGGAACAAGACCATGTGGAATGAATAAAATATCCAATATCTTCACCACCAATATGTTCATTTCCATATATTCAGTTCATGAGGTGTAATATATAACTTATGTAAAAAAATAAAGTAACACACATCTTACATTAATTGTATTAGACATAACTTCCTTACATAAATTTTGCCATATTTGTTGAGCTCTTGATATATTTAAATCTTTTCCCCATCTTTCTCTTGACTTAAATAAACTGAATTTAGATGCTTTCTCTTGTAATATCATATATGCTATTGAAATAAACTTTTTAACAATTCCATCAACAAGCAACTATTTTAAATCTGTAGAATATTTTAATAACACATCTGGTCCTAATTTCTCTGTTAAATAAGCTCTTAATTGAAAATAACAAAAAAGAGCATTATGTGGGAATATCATATTTAATTCTTAACTGATCAAATGTCACTCTCATAATAATCTATTTTAGAAATTTCTTTAGTATATGAGGTACTTAAAAAATGTTATCTTTTGAAAAATTATGAGGATTAATTAATGGTGTTTTTGATGAAAAAAGACTACCATCATTCTCTAACTTTACCTTATTCCAAATATTAATCAGATGTTTCAATAATAAAGCATCTCTGTCAGCAACCATTAACCTTAGATCCCATTTATAAATAAATTTCTCAGGTATACTTTTGCCAATTTTGTTTAACTCAATTTCCACTCATGACGATTTAATATTTACAAATAGAGAAGCAAGATACCTTAATTGTGCTGCTTTATAATAATTCTTAAAATTAAAAAGTTGTAATCTACCTAATTCATATTTCCATGTTAATTTTGCTAACAATATTCTTGCATTCTTACTTTTACAAATAAAAAGTCCTAACTTGTTTAATTAAATCTTGAAAAAGATACTGAGGTATGGAAATTGGTAAAGTCTGAAACAAATATTGAATTGTTGGAAAAATATTCATTTTAATACAATTAACCTATCCAATTACATTTATAGGCAAATTAATACATTTTTAAAAAATCTTCATTTATTTTCTTATGAAATTGAATATAATTTAATTTACATACTTTTAAAAGTTATTATCTGTATGTATTTCTAAATATTTAATCCCAATATCAGTCCACTTAAATTGAATATCTTTTTGACATTGTGAGCAATCACCTTGTACTAATTCCATTACCTCACATTTATTCAAATTTATTTTGTAACCAGAATCTCTTCCATAATCTCTCAATTGTTTATAAAATCTAGATAATGATAATTGTGGTTGAGTTAAATATACCAACACATCATCTTCGAATAAACTAATCTTATGCTCAGTTTGGTTTACCATAAAACTTTTCAACTGCTGGTCTATAAAGGTCATTTGTCCAAGAGGTTCTATAGCCAAAGAAGACAAAGCTAGAGATAAGTGACATCCATACCTACTTGATCTAGTCAAATTAAATTATTGTGATATCTGTCCATTAGCTATTACTTTAGTTTCAGGACTTTTAGAAAGTGCTCTAATCCAATTTACAAAATTAGGTCCAAAACCAAATTGACCTCAAACCTTAAATTAAAAAAAATCCCACTCTAATCTATTGAAATTTTTTTCTGCATCCAATGCAACTGCAAATTCTTTTGTGCTAAGTGAATTATACTTAATAACCTTACCATATTTTCAGAAGTTTCTCTATTTTTAACAAAACATGTTTGATCTATATTTATTAATTCAGGAAGACAATCATTTATTCTATTTGCCAATACATTTGACACAATTTTATAATCAATATTTAACAATGAAATAGGTCTATATGAAGCAGGTTTTAATAGGTCTCTATCATTTTTAGGAATAACCATAATTATAACTGTATAAAAAGTTTCAGACAGAACATGTAACCTAAAAGCTGGCTTCCCCAGCCCCATAGTCCCATGCTGGCTGCCTCAAGCTCATAGTCCCATGCCGGGTGGACCTGCCCCAACTTCGGAACCAGCATTTTCTCCATGGCACCTCTTAGCTGGCAGAACAGCGCCTCCAGCGCTGCCACCTGAACATCACTTTGCAGACACCTGCAGCCAGCTCCGGAGCCACAATCTCCCTGCATTTCCATCTGAAAGTGGCCCTTATATCTCATAAAATCCTTTAAAAATTTTCAAATACAACTTATAATCTGTCCTCTCAAATATGATTTGAATTCATCCCAAATCCTCTATTGAATGTAAATTAGTATCACAAAATAGGTTAATGGCTGTCTTATGAAAGCACAAAAAAACACTTTTTAAGAACAAAGAAATTAATCTCCATCTATATTTTGACAGCTTTTTTTCCCCAAGTCCATCAATAATGGAGAATGATCAGATATTATTCTTGCTTTATAATCAATATTCAAAAATTGATTGATTTTGAGTTGAAAGTAAAAATAAATCGATTCTACAATATGTATCAATCTATTGGAATAAAAAGAATAATCTCTATCCCTAGGATGTTTATTTCTCCATATATCACCAAGTTTACATCAAGATTAGTCTATGTGGAGAGATTGAATTGTCTGCAACTGTACTTGGTGGAATTTAGAAGAATGAGAGGGGATTTTGCAAAAACATAAAATTATGAAAGCCACAGATAATGTGTTGGTAGGTAAGTTGTTTTAAATCATGAGGGAGACTAGAATATGAGACATAGCCTCAGATACTCAATCCTTTATCCAGAAACCTTAGAGAGCAGTATGTTCCAAAATTTGGATTTTTCTGGATTTGAGAAAGCCAGATTTAAGCCCACCCGAACTGTGGTGCCATATCCACCTCCACCCCCTTCCAGTCGCGCTACCGTCTCTGCCCCCCCTCGCCCACCCAACTCGCGCTGCCATCTTTCTCCACATTTGCTGGATTTTGGAGCTTTCTGGATCTTAGATGCCCGGATAAAGGATTGTGTACCTGTAGTAGATTTTGGATGAAAATGAAGAGGGACTGCTTTTCCCATAGGGTGGTGAATCTGTGGAATTCACTGCCATTGAAGCAGTGTACATCCCTCAGGAAATATATTTAAAACAGGGTTGGATAGATTTTTACATAGCAGGGAAATTATAAGATATGGGGAAAAGGCTGGTTGGTCAGCCATGATCACACTGAATGGCGAGGCAGACTCAATAGGCCAGATGCCCTACTCCTGCTCCTATTTCTTATGTTATTGCAGGAGACTGATCTCTTGCTGGAGTCTGTCATTTATATTGCTAATGAAATGCTCATGGTACAGGATGAAGATGTGAGGATTGTTTTTGGACTAGCCAGTATATTATGTACACTGCACACTGTGTGAGGGAAACAGGAAAGTCAGCAGATGTTGCGATTGTTGTAGAAACACACCAAAATGCTGGGAAAACTCAGCCGGTCTTTTCAGTATCTATAGCAGGCAAAAATATCTTGCCAGTGTTTCGAGCCTGAGTCCTTCTCCAAGAAATAAGCAAAAATGAGCCAAAAGCAGAGAAGCTCAGAAATGAGACAATGCCGTCTGGGGAAGGAATCCAGTGCAACAAAAGGAGTTAATTGGATACGATAAGGGATTTATCAAGTTTGTGTGAAAGGAGACAGAATGGAGAGACAGAGTGTGGTGGTACTCCACTGGCCTACTGCAGGGGGCAACCTCTGTACCTGCAGAAGGGCATGGGGGACAAGAAAACACCTGGCCAGCTGTCAATCAGCTGACCTGAATAGACCAAGCCCCACCCGGTCTGATGTCAATCACCCTCCAGGATATAAGCCAGAGCCGGCCTTTCGAAGACACTCTCAGAGTTTACACCAGCTCTCCTCACAGCTGGTTCTGTGGAAGTTTATGTTGAATAAAACCTGTTGTTCAGTCTGTTGGCTTTGTGTGTTTTTGCTGCTGACTGACTGACAGAGCTAGGGGAAAGCAACAGGAGAAGATGTGAGTGGAGGTTTAACAAAAGCCAAAGAAGTTGATATTAATGCCACCTTGTTGGAGGGTGCCCAGTCAGAAGATAAGGTGTTGTTCCTTCAATTTGTGGGTGGTCTCAGTCTGCCAGTGCATGAGACCATGGACAGACATGTCGGCAAGGGAATGGGATGGAGAATTTAAATGTGTGGTCACTGGTAGATCCACACTATTGTGGCAGGCAGAGCCAAGATGCTCAACAAAGTGATCTCTAAGACTGCTTCCAGTCTCTCTGATGTAGAAGAGGCCTCAACATGAGCACCGGATGCAGTAGATGACCTGTGCAGATTCACAATTGAGATGTTGCTCATCTGTTTAGGGCCCCGAATGGTGGTGAGGGAGGAGGTGTGGGTGCAAGTGGAGCATCTCCTGCAGTCACAGGGGTAGATTCCAAGGGGATGATTGGTGGGGAGGAAGGAGTGGGCAAGGGAGTCATGGAGGAATCAATTCCTGTGGAAAGCAGAGAGGGGAATATGTGGTCTAGTGGTGGGATCACATTGTAGGTGGCAGAGGAAGAGGTGGGGTGGTAGGTGAGGACAAGAAGAATCCTGTCATTGTTTCATGTAAGGGTGAAGGGGGCCAGGGCAGATGTGAAAGTAATGGAGTGCAAACATTATGGTGTTAGAGGGAAAGCCAAGTTGTTTGAAGAAGGAAGACATCTCTGATGATCTGGCATGGAAGTCCTCATCCTGGCTGCAGATGTGATGGAAAGGGAGGAATTGAGAGAATGGAATGGAATCTTTACAGGTGACATGGTGGGTAGTCGAGGTAGCTGAGGGAGTTTGCGGGTTTGTAGAAGAGGTCAGTCGAAAGTTTGTCTCCTGAGATGGAGACAGGGATATAGAGGAGAGTGTTTCTAGAGATGGACTGATTAAATTTGAGATCGAGGTGGAAGTTGGCAGCAAAGTGGATGAAGACAACAAGCTCATCATGGGTGCATGAGGCAACACCAAAATAGCCATTGATGTCACAGAAGAAGAGTTGAGGGGCCTTGCCGGGGTAGGCTTGTAGCATTGATTGCTCCACATAGCCAACAAAAAGGAAGGCATAGCTGGGGCCCATGCAGGTACCCATGACTACTCCT
Source organism: Narcine bancroftii (assembly GCF_036971445.1). Lineage (NCBI taxonomy): Eukaryota > Metazoa > Chordata > Chondrichthyes > Torpediniformes > Narcinidae > Narcine > Narcine bancroftii. Next base: position 215,929,899 of record NC_091474.1, on the reverse strand, counting down.
TTAAACAAATTGAAGGAACAACACCTTATCTTCTGACTGGGCACCCTCCAACAAGGTGGCATTAATATCAACTTCTTTGGCTTTTGTTAAACCTCCACTCACATCTTCTCCTGTTGCTTTCCCCTATCTGCTTCAAAGGGGCATCAACAGTGCCCAAGAAGAGTAGAGTGAGCTGCCTCAATGACCATCACCCCCTGCTACTGCGATGAAATGCTTTGAAAGATTAGCAATGGCCAGAATTAACACGTACCTAAGCAAAGTTCTGGTCCCACTCCAATTTGCCTAACATCACAATCCCTTACGGTTGAGGGAAGGAATAATGTTTTGAATGGTTGACGTATTCCTGTATAGTTTTAAGCCTCTCGAGCATTGTTGAAGCTAAAGTCATGACTGCATTTCAAAGAAGTATCTTAGCTATAAATCTTATATTCTTAAAACTGTATTCCTGGGTGAACTAGAGTGAAATGCCATCAACTCAAATTTCATGAGAGGGATAGCATTTTCATCTCTTTAAAATCTTATTATGTTTCACTTTTATTCAATGTATTAAGTGTAAAGCAAAATCCAAATACCTTTTCAAGTCCTTCTTCCTTCAAGCTGATCACATCCAAATCAAAATCTGTTCTCAAGCCATTGGAACTATTAAATATAATTCTTCCAGTTAGACCTTCCCAGTGAGCCTAGTGAAGGAAAAAAAGAACAACAGAATGAGGAATGCATGGGTTCACTTCATGATCAGCTTAACATGCTAATTTTGTTATATACATTTGCTATAGTTTATTATGTGTTGTTAATATAATTTACCAGCTTCACATGATGGGCAGTAAAAACAATTTCCTAGGTTCTCCTGGTTATTAACATATTGATTGGTGTCAGATGCAATTTTCGCTCAGTTCCTGCAAAGATGTGGAGAAGTGCCAACAAAGAATTTCACAGCTCCTAGCAATGAGAGAATCCTGAGGTTTTCTGGAGTTCATATATTTTAATTTAGACATGCACAGTAACAGGCCCTTCCAGCCCATGAGCCAGTGTTGCCCAAACACTCCGATTACAGTCCCCATTTGCTTTGATGGGTGGCACCTGGACACAGGGAGAATGTACAAACTCCTTACAGACAGTGCCAGATTCGAACATGGACCACTGTCGCTGTAATGGCATTGGTCTAACCACTATGCTTACCGTGTCTCATGAGAAGTAAGAAATTATATAACCATATAACAATTACAGTACGGAAACAGGCCATCTCGGCACCTCTAGTCCACACTGATTTAAATGAACTCCACTAGTCCCACCAACCTGCTCCCTGTCCATAACCCTCCAATCCCCTCACATCCATGTACTCATCCAACCTTCTTTTAAATGACAAAATTGACCCTGCTGCAACCATCTCTTCCAGAAGGTCATTCCTCTCAGCCACCACTCTCTGAGTGAAGAAGCTTCCTCTTATGTTACCTCTAAATTTTTGCCCCCTAACCCCTAACTTATGACCCCCTCGTTCCAATCTCACCTACTCTCAATAGGAAAAATTAATTGAATTGTTTATTGTAATATGTACCAAGATACAGTCAAAAACCTATTTTGCGTGTGATCCAGGCCTGTCAACCTATATATAGAACAACAGATCGTGAAAGAATAAAGATAAGCAATAGTGTTACAATAAATGATGTCAGAACATCATCCAAGAGGGCGAAACTTCGCAAGGTACCAGCCCCAGCATACCTGGCAGAATACTGAAAATCAGTACCAGCAAACTAGCTGGAGAGTTCATGGACATTTTCAACCTCTCATTGCTGCAGTCAGAGAATCCTATCTGCTTCAAAGGGGCATCAACAGTGCCCAAGAAGAGTAGAGTGAGCTGCCTCGATGACCATCAGTCCCCTGCTACTGCGATGAAATGCTTTGAAAGATTAGCAATGGCCAGAATTAACACGTACCTAAGCAAAGTTCTGGTCCCACTCCAATTTGCCTAACATCACAATCACAACAGCAGACACAATATCGCTGGGTCTCCACTCATCTCTGGAGCACCTCTTACATACATTGCTCTTCATTGACTACAGCTCAGCCTTCCATACCATTATTCCCTCAGTGCTGGTCAAGAAGCTACAAACTCTGGGCCTCTGTATCCCGCTCTGCAACTGGATCCTTGACTTTCTAATTAGAAGACAACAGTCAGTACGAATTGGAAGCAACATCCCCTCCTCACTGATTATCCACACAGGTGCACTCCAAGGAAGTGTGCTTAGCCCACTGCCCTACTCATTATACACCCATGACTGTGTAGTCAGGCACAATTTCAATGCTATCTACAAATTTGGCCAATTCAGAAACAGCATTGGGGAAACCGACAGGAGGGAGATAGATCAGCTTGTTGAGTGGTGCCATACTGACAACCTTACGCTGAACATCAGCAAACCAAGGAGATGATTGTGGACTTCAGGAAGAAGTCAGGGGAACATGAGCCAGTCTTCATTGAGGGTTCAATAGTGGAGAAGGTCAAGAACGTCAAATTCCTGGGTGTGAATATCTCTGTTCTGGAACCTCCAGGTTGATGCAATCATGAAGAAGGCTCGCCAGCATTCATATTTTGTGAGGTGTTTGAGGAGATTTGGTATATCACTGAAGACTCTTGAAAACTTCTACAGGTGAACAGAGGAGAGCATCTTGACTGGAATGGAGGCGCCAACCCTCAGGACAAGAATAAACTCCAAAGGGTTGTTAATTCAGGCACCAGACTTCACTCCATTGAGGACATCTACAAAAGGTGATGTCTTAAAAAATCAGCATCTATCCTCAAAGACCCCCATCACCCTGGCCATGCCTTCTCCACTCTGTTACCATCGGGAAAAGGGTACAGGACCCTAAAGACAAACACTCGGCTACGCAAGGACAGCTTCTTCCCCGCTGGCATCAGATCCCTGAATAATCAATGAACCAAAGATATTGCCTTACTTTTCATACACTATTTTTTATTTATTATTATAAGGTGATTTATCTGAATGTTTACATTATGATGCTGTTGCAAAATAACAAATTTCATAATTTGTTCATATCAAAAAATTTGGATTCTAAAAATAAAGGCTGATGATGTAGATAAATGACTTTAATGGTAGGTATTGTAAGTGAAGTTCTGGACAAAATTTAGTCATTGATCAAAATCATCCTTAAACTTGTGAGTCAAAAGAATTATTTGCTGCCTTAAAAGAGGATCAACCTTACAGAGCATTACAAAAATGGTCAATAAGATCACTTGGGTTTCTCTTTCCTCTACTGATGACATTCACAGGGAATGTTACTTAAATAGGGCTTAAAAAGTTATTGAAGAACCTTTGCATTCAGCACACAGAATCGCTGACCTGCTACAATCAAGCTGCTGGAACAGGAGGCATCAAAATCAGGATTTCCATGCTTGGGAATAGTATCTTCCCACAGGCTGTGAGATTGATGAATCGATGCATCTGTAACTTAGTAAATAGTTCCAAATATTTATATATTTTAAAAATTATATCTATAATATGATAATATTATGAGTGTGTATGTGTGCATAAACATATGAATATATAATAAAGACACACAAAGCTGAAGAAACTCAGCAGATTTATCCTCCAGAATTTCAGGATCCCACTACCAGACACACCTTCCCCTTTCCTCCCCTCTCTGATTTCCATAGGGATTGCTACCTCTGTGACTCCCTTGTGTACTTATCCCTCCTCACCAATCTCCCCCGCCATCCCCCCCCACCCCCACTGCCACCTTTTCCTATGGCTGCAGGAGGTGCCATACATGCCCACACCTCCCCACCCCCCTCACCACGGTCTGGGGCCCCAAACAGGCCTTTCAAGTGAAGCAACATGTCACTTGTGTATCTGAAGGACTGATTTACTGCATCTGGCGCTCCCTTTGTGGCCTTCTCTACATTGGAGAGACTGGGCCCAGAATGGGAGATCACTTTGACGAGCACCTTTGCTCCACCCACACCAGTGACAGAGACCTCCCAGTAGCCAACCATTTCAGTTCTGTGTCACACTCCCACACTCATATGTCTGTCCATGGCCTTAAGTAGTATCCCACCAAGACCACCCACAAATTGGAGGAACAATACTTGATTTTCCACTCTCCAGCCAGATGGCATTAACATCGACTTTTCTGGTTTCTGCTAACCTGATCTCCTCTTTCCTTTCTCCTTTCCAGTTCTCCTCCCTCCCTTCCCCCAACCATTCCTCCGCCCTTTGATCGCTACTGTCCCCTCCCTCCCTTCTCACATATCACCTGCTGCCTTTGCGACCCACCCTCCCCCCTTACCCTTTTATTCAACCACCTGCCGACAGTTTTCCATATCTTGACGAAGGGCCCAAGCCAAAAATTTGTTTATGTATTTTCAATTTTTCTACTTAAAGGTCTCTGTTTGATCTGCTGACTTTCTCCAGCATTGTACGTTTTTACTTCAACCACAGTGTCTACAGATTTTCATGTGTGACAGAATATAGATATATTTTGGGGAGATAGATTGGGGCAGGGTTTTTAGTGTAGGTTACATACAAATACTTTAAAACAGATATTATTTAAAATATTGGAGCTCTGCTCATGCTAGACATGTTGGGGCCAACAGCCTTTGCAAAAGCTATGATGAGTGCCCAAGAAATTTCACTAATGGATTTGTGACAGAGCATATAGATATGTTTTTGGGAGATAAATTGGAAAAGGTTTCTTAGAGTAGGTTACATACAAACACTTTAAAACAGATCTTATTTGAAATAATGAAGCTCTGCTAATGCTAGACATATCAGCTCCACAGCTTTTGCAAGAACTTTGGAGAGTGCTGAAGAGACTTCACTAATGGATTGTTGTTTACAAAAGGCAACAGGTGAAAGATCTTGCTGGAGCCTCAGATTGTCTGAAGAGGGTCGTGTGGTTTTGCAAGCAGAGACAGTCAAACAGGCTTTCTCTCAGAGAGAGATAGAGAGAGAGAGGGGAAGAGAAAGAGAGAGAGAGAGAGAAAGAGAGAGGGGGGAGAGAGAGGGAGACAGAGACAGGGGGTAGAGAGAGGGAGACAGAGAGGGGGAGAGAGAGGGAGACAGAGAGAGGGGGGAGAGAGAGGGAGACAGAGAGGGAGATTTTCTACAGCAGCTGGGACTGGAACGGGACAAGCTGGCAAGCTTGTCAAAAACCCCATTTGGAAGAAGGTCTGGTCAAAACCCTTGTGATTCATGCAAGAGGAGAGGACTGGCTGTCTAATGTTTCATTTGGAATAAAAGAAACTAAAAGGAAGTCTGTGGTGATCTGAAAGAAAAATGGTTATCATCCGGAAAACCCTGAAGGGGCCAAGTTTAATCAGCAAGACACTGATGAAATCTCTCTCTGAAAACCGAAAAGAACTTTCCTGAGCGGTAACCATTTACCTTTCAAGCACCAAAGCCTGGTGAAATGCATAAATGTTAAGTTCCACGCACAGTATAAGAATTGCCTGCAATCAGTGAACTTGGGGGCATGAGAAGTGAGATTGGACTGTGAACCAAATAACTTTTATGAACGTACACACACACATTACATACACGTGCGCTTAGAACTAGAAGGCGTTTAAGTTAGGTTAAGTTAGTAAGTCAAAGTTTGATCCTGTTTTCATGTTTAAAGATAGTTAAAAGCAACTTTTGTTTAAGTAACCATTTGTCTTGGTGAATTCCTATTGCTGCTGGGTCTTGGGGTCCTCTGGGCTCATAACACGCTCCCTTCCTTATTTCAGGTGTCCATGTTATTTTTTAGGCATTGTATGAAAAAAAAAAGGCATAGGTTCATGAATTTCTCCCCCAATTATAAAACAATCCTAGTTCTTTCCCTTTCAACCACGGCAAGATTTCAAACTATTTCTGCAGTGATGCTTCAAAACCTTCCTTCGCAAGGACTCACTGCCAGGAATGACAAAACGCAGCAGGAGATAGTGAAAAAGAGGACATATAAACACAGAGGAAATAAAGATTTATAACTGATCATGCTTATCAACCAAGCCACTGCTTTATTTCACTAGAATCATCGCTCTCCACAAGTTGAAGCATAAAAGCCCAAGAAACCATTGGCTGAGAATGAAGAAATAGAAACAAATAAAACTCACAGCAGTTAGGAGCATTGAGATTATCTTAGCAGTTAGCACAACACGATTACAGCGCCAGCGATCAGGAAAGGGGTTAAAATCCTGTGCTGTCTGTAAGGAGTTTGTATATTCTACATGGGTGCTCTTTTTTTCTCCCATCCTTCAAAACATTGTGGTTTAATTGGGGTATTTGGACGGCACATCGTGAGCCGGAAGGGCCTGTTCCCGTGCTGTATGTCTAATATGTAAAATTTCACAAATGAAGCTCATAATTTCATTTGTGAGATTTTCTTGATATTATCACAAAAGAAACATTCACTAAATTGACTTATGCAATGGAAGGTTTGTCTTATGAGGAGAGATTAAGCAGATTAGGCCTAAACGCTCTTGAGCTTTGAAGAATGATACGTGATCTTATGAATACAGAGATATTGTGGGAATTGACAGAATAGATTGAAGATGATGTTTAGCATGCCTGGAGAGTCTAAAACAAGGATTACGGTTTCAAAATAAGTGGTTCAGTCATTGATAATAATCATCCTTGAATTTGCTAGACAAAAAAAAAAAAATTCTTTGGCAAGATTCTATAAGTTAATTTGCTTGCTGTCTTACCTCTTTAATGAACTTCATGAAGCGACTTCCAAAGCGCCAGGGTTTGTGTCTGTTACACTGCAATGAGCTGACTGTCATCTGTGGGGACTGTTGAACAGCCACAGATACGACGTGAACAGCATCATACACCAAGGCAGCATTTGTCTGAAATTAGAAGCAGAACAATAAAAATTAGGTGACATTGTGGGGCAACTAGCACATCTGTTGCCTGGGTTCAGTTCCAACTTCCTGTGTGAAGTTTGTATGTTCTCCCTGTGAATGCTTGTGGAAACTCTAATAATTTTGACTTTCCCTCACATCCTAGATGATATGATTGGTAAGATATGATTGGTAAGATATGATTGGTAAGATATGATTGGTAAGATATGATTGGTAAGATATGATTGGTAAGATATGATTGGTAAGATATGATTGGTAAGATATGATTGGTAAGATATCCCCAGCAGTAGAATCTGGAGGTATTGGTGGGAATGGGGAAGAATAAAATGGGATCTGTCTAAGACTAGTGAAAATGCTCGGTGCGAAAACAACGGGTTAAAGCATTTGTTTCCACACTCTTTGATGCCAAGTAAAACAAAAGTACAATCCACTGACAAGTGGAATCAATCTTCATAAATCCTAATGTTGGAAGGCAATATAGAAGAGATGCCAGAGTTAAATGTTCATTGTTTAACCTGCTTTACCTTTTTCATACCTTTTGTATCAATTTCCAGTGTTCATAGGTTTATTTTAATCTCTACTCCTTATTAAATAATTGAATTACTTGGGTCTCTTTCTAAAAAATTAAATGCAGTTAACCAACTGAAGAAAATCATAAATGTGTCAGATTTGTTCATTTTTTACAAGTAAACGAAAAACGTGAAATTGAAAGCATAAATAATCTCTTCTGCAAGTCTGATAATGATTTCTTTATTCAAAATTCAAAGTTCAGATTTATTTTCACAGTACACATACAACCTTGAGATTCTTTTTCCTGCATGGCGGGCAGAATTTCTACTTATCAGTACTGCCATTATATTTCAGGGTTTGTCTCTAGATGTCAAAATCCACTTGTTGGAAGACTCGTATTGTGGCTAAAGAACCAATTTTGATCAATTTTCCACTTTTTCCTTCAATCTGCTTTTGGGCCTTTAGTGGAATAATGGTGAACTTTCTATTGCACACCTTCTTCTTTGGCTTGGCTTCGCGGACGAAGATTTATGGAGGGGGTAAAAAAGTCCACGTCAGCTGCAGGCTCGTTTGTGGCTGACAAGTCCGATGCGGGACAGGCAGACACGATTGCAGCGGTTGCAAGGGAAAATTGGTTGGTTGGGGTTGGGTGTTGGGTTTTTCCTCCTTTGCCTTTTGTCAGTGAGGTGGGCTCTGCGGTCTTCTTCAAAGGAGGTTCAAAGGAGACACCTAGTGTCTCAATAAATGTATCAGGTCTGCTATTGCAGGAAAGAGATATTGCATGTGAAAACTTAACATTGTATCTAATATTCCTTGATCTGCTGCTTAAAACAATGGAATTGTTGTTTCTTCATGGATCATAGAGTTATACAACAAAAATCAGTTTTAAATTCTCTAGTTTTAAATTCTCTTACCCTGTGAAAAAGATGGCTATCTACCCTATGAGTGTCACCCCAAAGTGCTGTAATTTACTGTGAAAGTCATGTCCTGGTTTAACTTCCCACATGTTTGAGTTAAATTCAAGCTGTCCACTCTGCCTTTTGTATGGGATCCTGTTGTAACCCTAAATAACCACCTTCACTGTTCACTACACCACCAGTTTTTGGTGTCATCCACAAACGATCTACATGTGCTGAAGTTGGAGAGGATTTAAAGAAGGTTCACTAGGATGATGTCTGTGGGATATCAGGGTTATCATTTGAGGAGTGTTGACTCTTGACCTGTATTTGTTTGAATTTTGGAGAATGAAGGTGTATCTCATTAAAATATTATAAATGATGAAAGGCATGGCAGAGTATATGTAGAAAGGTTGTTTCTCATTGGACAAGAGGGTATAAATTCAGGGTTAAAGGATGTTCATTTAGAACAGAGGTGTGTAGGAATTTCTTCAGTCAAAGAGTGGTAAATCTGTGGAATTTGTTGCCACAGACAGTTGTGGAGGCCAGGTTATTGGGTGTATTTAAGACAGAGATTGTTTGATTCTTACCCAGGACATCAAAGGTTATGAAGAGAATGTCAGGCAGTGGGGCTGAGTGGGAAAATAAATCAGCTCATGATTAAATGGTGGAGCAGACTCGATGGGCTGAATAGCTCATTTCACTCCTGTCTTATGATGTCACTGTTTTATTCTCATCTAAATTATTAATATCTCTGCCAAGCAACAGTGGAGCCACATCAATCCCTGCATTTCACCACTAATCAGAGGCTTCCAATCTGAAAAATAATCACCTTCCACTACCACGCCAAGTGAATTTTATATGCAGTTGGTTATCTCACCCTACATCCTTCATATGAGACCCTGTGAAAGGCTTTGGTGAAGTCCATGTAAATAATGACTACTGCCTGATCCTCATTGATTCTCTTGGTCAAATCTCCAAAAACAAACTGGTGAGATATGATTTCTCACATACAAAGCCATGCTGACTAATCAATTGTCATTGCAATGTCTTAAAGAGGATAATGAAGCTCTTAAAATAATAGATTGTATAATGGGATGTTAATGTCTTTCACGAGAATCGACAATTCCAATCAGCTTGACAAACCTGTTCCATATTCAATTACAGTAGATCATGACTGCAGTGTACAATTATTTCATATACCCTTAATTCCCCCCAAAAAATCCATAGAGATGCATTTGAAGAGAGTCAATTAGTAGGAATACAGGATGAAATCCTAGGGTTGGACAAAAATCATAGTTACATGAGATACTGCTTGGTAATTTTTTTTTAAATGGTGACAACATTTTACAGAACAATACCTTCTGTAAAATGATGAAAGGTTACCTGAAGAGATGAATGCTGAGAGAGAGGACCAAGATACTCTTTCAAGAGGATATTTCACCTCAACATCAAAAAAAATCAATCCTTTTTTTAACCGGCAAATCTCAAACAACACACAAGCAGCCACCGATGTTTATTGCCTTGCTTTCTCACCACAGACCACATGAAACAAAACCATCAGTAGAGTGAATGGCCAAGGAATCTGTATCTTATCAAGCCTAACCTCAAGGCAGGTGAAAATTTCTCCCATCACTCCCTCACTTCCTCTTATTTTTCCTCTTATATTGATTTTTCAATGTAATTTTGAGTCTGCAATACCGCTGCAAAACAACTAATCTTATGACATTTTCATGACAATAAATTCTGATTCAGAAATTCTGATTCAAAGTGATAGAATGATCTAAACAGTGCAACCCCACCGTTGCCAGGAGTGGGTGTTACTGGTTCTCAGGACTTGAGCCATCAATCAACTAATCCAGTCACGTGTTTAAGAGGGCTCGTGAGTGTTCCCTCGGGACCAAGGGCATTGTAAATAATATAACTAGTCCTCTAATTGTAAATAAAAGGGTTCATTCTTTGGATTTGGGAAAACACTGGTGTCTGTCATTTCTAATGAGGTGGAACCCTATATTCCACCCAACGCATGCACAGCACAAACATTCGGCATATTTGGTGACAATGTCAGTCACAATGGAGAAGCTGCAGGCTGTCCTCAAGCAGCAGCAGAAAAACTTTAAAGAAATACAAGTGAGGCTAATTGACCAGCTGGCAGAGAAAATGTCCATTAGGATTCCAGCCATTGTAGAAGGTGAGCCTGAAGTTAATTCAAATTCGACAGATGATTTAATGAGCTCTATCACTGAGTTCTCATTTGACACAGAGTCAAACACATTTGAAACTTGGTTCAAAAAGTATGAAGACTTATTTCTAGTCGACTTTTCCAAGTTCGATGATAAGTGGAATATAAGGCTGTTATTGCAGAAGATAGGCCTTCGAGAACATGAGCGCTACACAAACTTCATTCTGCCAAAACTTCCCCGTGAGCTCAGCTTCAGGGAAACACTTAATGTGTAGCAGAGATATTTGGTGAGCAAACATCACTGTTCAACATTCAGTATCAGTGCCTCAAAATGACTATGAAAGATACCAAAGATTTTGAGGCATATACGAATATGGTGAATCAACAGTGCGAGCATTTTAAACTCCCTACGCTGGCTGAAGACCAGTTTAAGTGTCTAGTCTTTGTAGCGGGAATGCAGTCACACCAAGGTGCTGACCTCAGAATGCATTTGCTAGTGAAGACTGAGCAGGAGTCATATATGACTCTTCAAAGGTTAACAGCCGAATGACAACGCTTAATTAACCTGAAACATGACAGTAGAATGGTGGAAGTTGCCACACCCATCTTTAAGTGGTTGCGTCCAGACAGTCAAGTCAGCAGACACTGCTAGATAAAACAAAAGTGTGACCTGTCCAGCACCTGTTGGAATTGCAAAGAGTGGCACTACGCTCGCTCGTGACTGCTCATACAGAAGTCAACACTGTAGTAAATACAAGTGCCTGGGGCATAAACCAGAATGCTGTAGAGCTGGAAGATGGAAAACTCTGATAAGTTTGTTTCACCCTCAAAAGTGAAACCCATCACAGTGACTTTCAAGGTGGCTAATGCCAAATGCAGGAAATATGTGAAAGTGGATGTTAATGGCATCCCAGTGAGGCTTCAAATTGGTACATCTAATATGAAAGAAAACGTGGAAACTGATTGGTCTGCCAGAGGTGACTCCAGCTGAAAACACAGCATGGAATGCTTCCAGGGAGGTTCTGGAGTTATTCGAGTCAGTTCCTTCAGCTTAAACGCCACAGAAGAAAATAGAACATGTTATCTGGTAAAATGTCCTAATCTCGATCTCATGAGTCTCGACTGGATCAAAAGGTTGAACCTTCTGGACCAGCCATTCAACAATAATTGCCACAAGTTGCAAGTGGCTACTTAATTGTAGTGGACACACACTCCAAATGGCCTGAGATCACCAAAGTAGCCTGACCAACAGGATCAGCTGACATCAGGGAACTCAATTCCATATTCAGTCGCTTTGGTGCTCCTGTAACATTAGTTACAGCAATGGGACACAATTCACTGCAGCCGGCTTCATTTATTTTTGCAAGCTATACGGCAAATACACTCATTTCCATATCAGCCTCAGTCCAATAGACAAGCAGAATGTTTTGTGGATGCATTCAAATGAGCTGTAAACAAGGTCAAAGGGGAGGGTCCAATGGAGGAGATCCTGAAGACATTCTTGTTAAATTACAGGATCAGTCCTGTTACGAGATATGTTAGAATAGTTATGGGTAAAATATATCTTTAAAAAAGATAGATTGTGGGGGTTTAGTGTACATTACACTTCACAAACAGAATAACACTTCACAAAAGACATCTCATTTAAAATGCAAGAGCTTTGCTGGAGCAATGAAGAATGCTGATCTATTGTGTATAGGCAATAATGTTCAGTCTCAGATATACTGGTAAGATTTTTCGACTATTGGGTTTGGAGCTCTGGAAGAGGTCATGTGGTTTTTACAAGCAGAGAAAGAATAAACAAACAGGTGATTTCTTTTTTGGAGAGCGAAGTCAGTTCTACAGTAGCAGTTGAGGCTGCAAAATGGCAAGCTGGCAGGCTTGTTGATAAACCCCATTTTGAAGATAAGTTGCAAGTTTTGAGTTCAACCTTTTCAAAACCCTTGTAGTCATTACAAGAAGAGTGAGTGTTAGAGTGTTTTTCCTGAAATAAGGGAAACAAGAGGAAATCTGTGGTGACCTGGAAGAGGAGGTTATCATTTGGAAAACCCATGATGGGGCAAGTTTCTTTGGCAAGACACTGAACTGACTGGTCAGAGGGAATTTGATCAGAAGGAATCAGTTTGTGTGTGTCTAACGAGCAACAAATCTCTCTCTGAAACCAACTAGAACCTTCCTGAGTGGTAACCATTTACCTTTAAGCCCCAGAGCCTGGTTAAAATTCATAAATGTTAAATTCTGTGCACAGTATAAGAATTGCCTGATACCAGTAAACTTAGAGGAGTGAAAAGTGAGATTGGACTGTGAATTAAAGAACCTTTCTGAACTTACACATACATTACATACACATGCGCTTAGAATTAGAAGGGGGTTAAGTTAATAGTAATAAGTTAAAGTTTGATCCTGTTATTATGTTCAAAGAAAATTAAAAGCAATTTTTGTTTAAATAACCATTGTCTTGGTGAATTTCTATTACTGCTGGGTTTTCGAGTCCTCTGGGCTCGTAACACTCGAAAGCCTCGAACTCCAGGTGACACTTTGCCTGCTGAAAACATCTTTGGTAGGAAAATATGAGCACTATATCACATCATATTTCCACAAAGACCAGAATCTGGACTGAGAGATTATGAGATGGAACAACAGTACAATCGGTGGCATAAAACCAAAGAAAGCACGTTTCATAATGTTCAATGTGTGAGGTGTGGAAACATAGAGATAAGTCAGATGAATGGCAGCTGGGGAGAATCCAAAGAAAATTGGAGATGATCTCCACCATGTACAAGTTGGTCGAGACTGATGGACCAGACATGCCAACCAGTTGCGACCAACAGAATGCAACGACACTGAATCAATACCTACGCAACTCAGCCTGGATGCCCTGTTGGACACATTGAACTTCAGAAACCATTAAACCACCAATCATACTCATCACACGGAAATAGCCTATACCCTCTACATCACTGGAACCTGTAAGGAAGTTTCAGAGTTCAGAGACCAATGAAGCCCTTCCAAGTGGATCCCAGACTCCACTCATATGAGTAACTAAGGGGGAGGTGCTAGGATGGCCTAAACAAAGCGACCCCACTGTCACCAGGAGTGGGTGTTACCAGTTCTTGGGACTTGAGCTATCAATCAACTAATCCAGTCACATGCTTGTGAGATGGCTCAGGAGAGTTCCCTTGGGACCAAGGGCATTGTAAATAGTTCTCTAATTGTAAATAAAAGGTTCATTCTTTGGATTTGGGAAAACATTGATGCCTGTTGCTTCCCTCTGGGTCTAACGAGGTGGAAGCTTGTATTCCACACAAAGCATGCACAGCGCAAACATTCGGCACATTTACAGCACAAATGGAACCTGTTTAAGGATACAATGGTTAAAAGTAGAAATTCTAATTGTGCATTGGTGTGAAAGGGAGTCGCTATCTATTTTATTCCCCTCACAAAACACCCTGATTTTCCAGAGGGGCAGTAAAAGAATGCATTAAACTGCTCGCTCTGCATCAGAGAGCTATCATGTATGCTGCAAATTTCAAGAAGTATTGTACTGAATTTTTAGCTATTTTGTAAGATGGATTGAGTACTATTCTGATGTAACATTGGAGAAACAGTTCATTGCCCTGATCAATGTCTTCTTGCTGCACTGTGCATTAATAACCATGTCTTTTTGCTTGCACTGTGTCTTTATGTGTCACCTATACTGAGCTTCCATGTCCTGATTCTACAGCCTCTTTACTCCTGATTTTAAAAATATGCATTTTAATACTGTACTTTCATAACCAAAATTCATAAAAATTAAATTGGGGAGTACACACCCTTATTGGAACAGATTCTGATTTTGAACATTTGTCTGAAATGTTAGCCACCCATTTCTAGATTCTGGAAAATTTCCATGGTTTTTTTGATTTCAAATACCAGGAAGTGGGATGACTAGGTGTTCAGAAAGCTCCAATGTCGCAGTTAGTGTTTCCTGTCAGAATTGACATTGACTTATTTTCTCCTGATGAATTACTTACTCCCTGATGACTCCCTAATACCTATGAGGATATAAGGATGAGATCAATCCTCAATTTGAAACAAATCGATTGCTGGTTGAACTAGCACATAAAGAAAACATTTCTTCCATGTGATGCCCATTTTAGTTTGAGCTATATTTCACATCCATCCTCTGAAAAATAAATGTAAAATGACAAAATAAAGTGCATTTTTCAGCGTTGGCTAGTTTGGTTCCAGAATGCAGAAAAAACATTGTTTCCAATGCTTTTCTTAGAGCCAATTCAATGAAGCACTTTTTGAATTATCTACCTTAACACAGGTAAAATTAGCAAATAACATGTATCACAAGGTCTCACACCCAGCCCCATGATGAATGTAAGGCACTCTGGTTTAGAATTATTTGGTTGAGGGATATGTATTGAGCAGACCATCCACAGAACACAGATCTTCAAAGATCACAGGCATGTGCAAAATTTGGCAGAAAATAATAAAAATAATTTGCATTTAAATATTAAAATAAGTGAACTTTACCAACAAACTTTGTTTTTGTTGGCTACTACCTCAACCACTCCAGATTTTTTTCATCATCAGAAAGACTCTAATCCTTGCTCACTAATACAAATGGTCAGTGGCTTGGAAATATTCTCTCCAGCATCAGTTAATTAAGTCTATTATGTCCGGGATCATCAGCGTTAAATGCATACATGTCACATATCACATTTCCTCCTGGTGAAATTTAAAATAACTTATGGTGTTGTATTAAATTTTACTGTTTTATGAACTGTTAAATTGCATTGAAATCCC
The DNA here is from genome assembly GCF_036971445.1 of Narcine bancroftii. Lineage (NCBI taxonomy): Eukaryota > Metazoa > Chordata > Chondrichthyes > Torpediniformes > Narcinidae > Narcine > Narcine bancroftii. The sequence goes on along the minus strand of NC_091474.1, from coordinate 215,914,658 downwards.
ACTAAAGTGAGCATCATTCTATTTCTCCACACATTCCTAATTCTAGCCTCGAGCCTTTTTTCATTCAAGTAAGTGGCAGATTTTTCCCCCCATTATCTCGGGAGGGATTTGTCAAAAAAATAATGTGTAAAAACCTACAAGTATTACATCATAACAGGAAAGTTTCAGGTAATACTTTTAGATGGAGCACATATATTTTAATTTTACTTTAATAACTTTTGATAAGGTGATTAACATGGAATTATCTGGGAGAAACAGCTCACAAAATGTCACTAATATTGCAATAAATAGCATTAGTTATCACGCCATAATACTTTATTTGTAACATGGTTTCAACCATTTTCCCACATGATCAATCTCCATCAAAATCTTTTGGTAGTATCTTTGGATGAACACTGGATATGTGTTGTCTATCTCAAATGACTCATTTAATGAATCTTGCACTTAACACCTATTGGCGTGTTGGAATCTATTTTCTGAATGGGTCTGCCCAAATTGCTATTTTATACAGTGTTTTTCTGACCAATTTCAGTAAACAGATTCTACAAGGGAAACATTTACATGTATGCATCACAATATTTGAAACCACTGCAGTACCGGCAACCATGACTGGAAAGCAGTCAAACTATTTCACATAAAAATCTACACTTTTCCTGCTGCATAATGTTTCTCAGTTCCGTGTACCTATCTCATAGCCTCTTAAAATATCCTGTTCTAACTGCCTCCACCACCATGCATGCACTGCTCACCTTGTGAAAAAAATTGCCTCTTGCATCCTCACTACAAAGCACCTTAAATCTTTGCCTCCTCATTTTTTAGCCCTGGGCAAAAGCCTCTGACATGATTAATGCTTCTCATCTTGTGTACCTCTAAATGAGAAATTTTCATTGAGAAATTTACACCATTTTACTGGCAAAATTCAGGTGAAGTTGGATACTTCCACCCACACAATCAACTCACATTTGATGTAAATGCATGCCATTTTTTAGTTACATCCACATTTTGCGGAGACGGATGTGAGATTTTGCTAACAACAAAATGGCATCACATAGAAAATATGTTTCTTACGTGTGTGAACTCAACCAGCAGCAGGGTTGCGTCAAACTGGGAAGTGATCGCATCTCTTTTCCTCATGGGCATTAGGGAGTCATCAGGAGGGTAGTTCACGTCTGACAGGAGCATCAGATTCAGGGATAGCTGCTCAAACAGCACTTTAGAGAGCGGAGCACTGACAACTGGCAAACTTTGTTACATTATTGTGTGAGATTGTACTTTTATCAGATTCATTTTCAGAATAAGCTCTTTTAATAAGTCACTTAAATCAATGAAAAGGATGGCATAAAAATATTGAGATTAAAACAATAGTAAAGAATAGCCAAAACTTATTACTTTCTCACTATTAACTGTATATCAAAACATTATCTATTCCTCCTGAAATTGTGGATGATAGCTAAACTGAAGATCTTTGCGCATATCAAAATATATTGTAATTATTATGTTAGAAACTGCTGAGGCAAACAGACCAGACTAGCAAAAGGGATCATTTTATGAACCATGGGAAATATTAAGAAAATGAGAAAATAAAGTCAGTATTTGTCAGACAATTTGAATGTGACGGATGCCAGCTAAGATTGTGAAAACAGTTCACTGAAGAATATTTTTCTAACCATGTTTAGTGAATCAGAAAGAAGAATTATATAATGTAATCCTTAAACAAATTCTTCAATTATACCCGTGAATATTAATAAACAAAGAATTGCAGAAAACTGTTTAAAATTCCAACAAATTATCGGCCTTTAAGAAACATTACCACAAATAAAATTGCATTGCGTGAATCAGGCCATTACATGCACGAAAAGGCTTTGCATTTACAATGGAGGAAAAGCCTCGAAGAGGAAAGTCAATGAACTATTAAATGAGAAATCATCTTGTTCCAGATTTACTATTACATTTCTCCAGTGAGACATTATCTGATGCAGGGCTAAAGCTTCTCATTTTCTGGTGTAATATTCCTATGCATTTCAATAAAGCAGGCAATGATGAATGGGAAGGTATGTGTTTACCATGGATTTTACCACTCTAGCGCCTCTTTTGGCAGGAGATGCAACATGATAAATGGACATGCGCTCCACGATTGCTGAAAGATAATAGAATTTGTTGTTTTGAAAATTGTGTTTATTTGAAAAAGAAGTAGCAGCAAAACTGCAGTGTTAGGAAAATATCATCTTTATTTTATTTCATGAGTTTTTTTTGCAAATCTTGGAGCAAATTATTTATATGCCCACTTTAAAAAAAATCTAATGGGTTTTCGCACCTGAAGCATAATCCAAATGACTAAATTTCTCAGCATGATACATCAGTATAAGGCTCCTCACTGCCTGCTAAACAATGTCTTGATGTTCTTCCTTCTGTTTAATGCCCCTATTATTTGAACTTGAGCCACTGACTACCAATTGAACATAATTAGCTCTATTTTCTTTCAGAAAAGATTGTTTCCTCAGCAATATGGCCTATGCTTCAAGAGAGCCAAATATTACTGATTGGAAAGAACATAAACCTGATTGCTTATTGCACAAATGGAAAATGCAGGAAATTCTCTGCCAGTTGGGTAACGTCTATGGAAAGAGAAACAGGGTTAACACTTCAATTTAACAACCTTTCATCAAAGACAATTTCTTTTTGTTTCAAATTGCCATCAGTGCTCTTTTAATTTTTTTTTGGAAGCAGCTTGGGATTTTACTGTTAACGTTATCCAAAGAGCAGGATCAGAGATGAGCTGATTTTACACAGTAACCTATCTCGCAGGTCCTAAAATTGCTAAAATGAATTGCCTTCAGCCATTTTTCTTCCTCCTTATCAAGCATAGGTTTCTAACCCACAACAATATCGATCCCTTCCACCAGAGAAACAAAAAATTCTGGTGATGAAATTTTGAGCAAACAATGAGATGCTACAAGAATGTTTATAGAAGAGGTCAGCATCTAGCCCAGGGGTCCTCAAACCTTTTAGACCATCAACCCCTTAATGGAACTTGATCCATCATCAACCCCCAACATGGAATCCTGGTGCTTGACAGGGGGTTAGCATCCTGGCGGTGGCGGCGCTGGACTAGGGGCACTGAGATTAATATCAGCAAGAGTTTAAAAACAACATACTTTGTCATACAGTAAATCTGAATGACTTCTGGATAATAGGAGGCTGGGTCTTCAAAGAGTAAATTAATAATACTGGATTTCATTGCTGTAAATACTCGAGTAATAGTCAATTACACGTCATAGTCGACCCCCTTTTTTGGCCTCAGCGATCTGAATTCCCAATCGTGGATCCAGGACATCCCATAATTTTCATAAATCACTGCAGACTCCAGGTCAAATCTGGAGAGTTCCAGTGCATGAAGATTGTATTTTAGGGTTCAATATTATTTCAAATGAATACAGCTTTACCTATACATTTCTATTGGTCAACCACAGTCCTCCTAAATAAAACTGGAGGCAGGAATGATCAGCTCCAGGACACAGCAGAATATGAGCAAACAATGAAAAGCTGGAGGAACATGGCAAGTCAAGCAGCATCCATGGAGAAAATTGTCAGTCAATGTTTTGGGCCAGGATCCATTTTGGAGACTGAAAGAGACCCCCTGAGACCCCTCCAAGGAGATCATTACACTAGAGATTGAGTTTAATGTGGTACATCTCCAATCAATAATTCTTGGCCATTGTTCGCTCAGCTCTTAGAAAGTTTTGGAAAATGAATGGTCTGAAACAAATAACATTACACCGGCAATGTGTTAGGCTCTCTCAGGTACAGAATATTGTTGCTGCCAGATTCACAATGATGTAAGCAGCAATGAAATCCAGTATTATTAATTTACTCTTTGAAGACCCAGCCTCCTATTATCCAGAAGTCATTCAGATTGACTGTATGACAAAGTATGTTGTTTTTAAACTCTTGCTGATATTAATCTCAGTGTTTCAATCCAGTTTCAGTTAGCACAGATGCTTAGTAATAATTTGGCATGAGTTGCCAATCTTACACAGAGACTGATTGATTGAGAAGAGGAGATTTTTTGCTGACATTTCAGTGGTTTTCAAATTGTCCCCCTAAACTCAGATTCCACCTTAAGCAATCCTTATGCCATAGATGCTCTGGGATTAGTAAGGGATTGTGAGTGGGAAGGGACATTTGAAAACCAATTGTTACTGAAATATTTTGCTTGAGAATAATTGTCATTTGGCCCATTTCCTATGGAGTTATGAAACTGTCACATAACAAGTCAATTAGGTACGATTAAAACATTGGTTTTCAAACTTTTTCTTTCCACACACATGCCACCTTAAGTAATCCCTTACTCATCACAAGGCACCGATGGCATAGGGATCACTTCAAGTGGAATGTGAATTGGGGAGGGGGGGAGCAGTTTGCAAACCACTGTTTTAGAGGGTTCCTTTGTGGTTAATTCCCATTTTAAGAGATTGTTCCTAATCAACAAATCAGCAAACCTTCAACACTTTGAAAAAAAAATATACTGAAATGTAAGAAGGAATCAAACTTTAGCTGACTGAGTGTTCATCTACGAATTCTAATCAGAGGAAAATTACACTCCCAACCCCTCTCAATCACTTATTGCGTCTGACCCCCTCATGCAGACGCAAACGCGCATCATTGTACATGCCCAACACATCATCTCATCATTATCCAAGTGCTTCAAGAAGATAAATAATCTGAAACATTAAATTGGATCATGTAAAATGGAAAATAAATAAATGTATTGCTGTTGAGAAAAGATTCTGAGGTTCAATGATTATATTAATGGACCAATTCAGAATCTTGACTGATAATTCAGACAACATGGATTCAAAAGACGAGTTAAAAATTACAATTTAATTTTTAAAATACGTACCACGTCCACTTCTACACGGATATAATTTGTACAAATTCTATGGCTGGGTTCTGCATTTTGGATTAAGCATCATATTTATTTGAATCAGATTTGGAAATTTATATTCCATGTTTGATTTATATTTTAACTGAGAAAATGTCCCAGTTTATTCAACCTTTAAATTAACAAATTTTTAAACGTGCACTACGCAGAATTTGTTCAGATAAAATCAGGCAATTCTTTCCTTTATGGTCATACTGGAAATATTAAATTGCACTCCATTCAAGGATTATGAATTCAAAAATAATTTATTTATTTAGTGTTTAGAGGAAATTTAATGAAAATAATGCCATGAGCAGCATAAATTTGATGTTGATAGTGCATTTTAGTTTATTTAAACATTTTTGCAAACAAATCACATTGCCAAAAGAAAACATGCAAGTCCTGGGGGGTCATTCATCAGATTAATGTTATTTTTCAAACCTATTTATGATGGGAATATTTTTCTTTTCGCAAGCCAAATACAGATATAATTTTCCAAATTGCCTAGCTAACTATCTTTTGAATGGATCTTCATGTGGGTCTTGCCAATGTCCAGGCAGTCTACAATAATTGTAATACCACCATCAACATAGCTATTTCTTAGATTCAAATTTTAAATTTAATTTAAATTGAAACATCCATACAGCATGGTAACAGGCCAGATTGGTCCACAAGTCTGTGCCTCACAATTTACACCCAATTAACCGACACCCCTGGTACATTTTGAATGGTGGGAGCACACCAGAGCCCTTGAGGAGACACAGGAAGAACGTAAAAAAATCCTTACAGACAATGCAGGATTTTAGTATGCTGGCCTTTATCAATCATTGCATGGAATATAGGAGTTGGGAGGTGATGTTGAGATTGTATAAGACGTTGGTGCGGCCTAATTTGGAGTTCTGTGTGCAGTTCTGGTCGCCTAATTATAGGAAGGATATAAACAGAGTGGAGAGAGTGCAGAGAAGGTTTACCAGAATGTTACCTGGGTTTAAGCATCTAGAGTATAGGGAGAGATTGGACAGATTAGGTCTTTATTCTTTGGAGCGTAGAAGGTTGAGAGGGGATTTGATAGAAGTATTTAAGATTATGAAAGGGATAGACAGAGTGGATGTGAATAGACTATTTCCGTTAAGAGGAGGAAAGATTAAAACAAGAGGACATGAGTTAAGAATTAAGGGGCAGAGGTTTAGAGGTAACATGAGGGGGAACTTCTTTACTCAGAGAGTGGTAGCCGTGTGGAACGAGCTTCCGGGAGAAATAGTGGCGGCGGAGTCAATTGTATTATTTAAGAAAGGGTTGGACAGGTATATGGATGAGAAGAAGATGGAGGGTTATGGGCATTGTGCAGGGAGGTGGGACTAGAGAGGGGTGTTTGGTTCGGTGCGGACTAGAAGGGCCTAATGGCCTGTTTCCGTGCTGTAATTGTTGTTATGTTTGAACCCCAGTCCCAATCATTAGCACTGTATAGGCGTTCTGCTAACCGCTATGCCAGCCGTGCCGCTCACGGTATATTCTCTTAACAATGCCATGATGATGATCCCAGATCAATCCCTACCACCCCAAATGCAAATAAATTTGTAATTTTCCAGCCACTGATTTTAGACTCACCAGTATCTAATTACAGAGTGAATCCCTACTGCCCTTAAAGTGGAAAGTTACCATATATGGTGATGTTAAAATTAACGTTTAGATTTATTTTCAGGGTACATACGTGACACCACATACAACCTTAGATTTTTTTTTGTGTGGTGGACGAGGCAGAATGACCTCCTATTGGCAGTGCAAAAACCATACTCAAGATGATGTCATCTCACAGCACATCTCTGGCCAGGCATGAAGTCTGGTCAGGGACCTAACAAAAACATTGATTCGTCATTCTTGAATGCTAAAGCAGTTTAAAGGTCGACCTTCAATGAACCTTTTTGGTTCTGCAGCATAAGAAATAGGAGCAAGAATGTCTGCTCGACCATTTACTGAGATACTGACTGATTGTTTACTTCAGCCCACTTCTATGTTCACTGACTTTTTACATATATATAAATCTAAAAATACATAAATTTCTAGCTTGAATATACTCAGCAACTAAGCCTCTACAGTCCTTTTGGGTAATGAATTCAAAAGAAATTTCTCATCATAATGGAGAGCAATCCCTGTTTTGAGATTGTGTCCCCTGACTGCGGGTCAGAGACTCAAGATGCTACATTCTGGGCCTACTACATCAACCCTACACCAAGACTCAGATAAAAATAATAAATCCTGCAGATTATTTTGTTTTTCTTAACTCTTTAATACTAGTTTCCCTGGATCTTCTTCTTCAGCTGCTTTGACTCAATGGAGTAATGTGTGTGGATAGCCTACTTCCCCCATTATGGCCCCCATTCTTAACAGGGGCCATAACCAGGAGTGTTCCCCCTTCCCCTCTCTCAAGGATACAGCACATTTAAGGGGGTCATCAGACTGAAATCATAATTTTTTTGTCTTGCCGGTAGAAGAGAAACCCACTCAACTTGAGTGCTTCACAGGTAAGAAGCCCATAAACTTGGAGTCGATAATTAAGAGTTATGGGGATCAGGCAGGATGCAGGAGTTGCCAGATCAGCCACCATCTTGTAAAATGGCTGAGCAAGCTAGGTGGCCTATTCCTGATCCTATTTCTGTGTTTTTTTTTTAATACCATCACCTGCATCCTCTTCCAAATTAATATACTGAACACTGGGGCATTGAGTTCAGTCATTCAGCGGTGATGCACATCATTCACTAGCCTGACACGAGTCTCCTGAAACTTGTCATGGGCTTTGTCACAACAAGGGATCAACAGGTGGAGATATTCAAGGATGATTGAAAAGCACCATTAAAAAGGAGCAACGTTCCCACTAACTCCTGGTAACCTCTGGCCCTTAACCATTTAAAGTAAACAAGGTATATTTGGCGTGGAATGAGAACCTCATCCATCTTTCAGAATCTCACAGAAAACCAGCATAAATGGAATGAAAATTAAAGAGCTGCAGAGGCCACAATGCTGGAAAAACTCAGATCAAACTGCAGACAGGAAAAGAGAGTAAATATTTCAGGTTGAAAGCACTTCATCAGAAGTTCTGATTTATCCATCAATGGAATATCTTGTATTCATCAAAACATGGAACATTACAAAATAGGTTTATTGATCAGTGGCAGATATCTTCCCTCTTTTCCCTTTGCAGAACAGATTTACAATGGCATTAGTTGACAGAGGAATGTTGCCCAGAATCATGAGGGAAATATCCTTCTTGAAGAGCTGCATGAAAATATTAATAGGGTCAGTTTAAATTAGGTGCTCATAACCTGAACACCAACCCTCTGTCACCAACTCAGCTGTTGCAGGGCTGCCACAAAACAGTTGAACCAGGAACAAGAGGTGGGGCACTCACAAAAATGCCAATCACTTACTGCTATAGAGTCATAGAGCATAGAAACAGGCCCTGTGACCCAACTTGTCCATGCAAACCAACTTGTCCCACCCACACTAGGTCTTCCTACCTGCATTTGGTCTATATCCCTCTACACCCATCCTATCCATTCAAAGTTTTCTTAAACATTGCAATAGTAGCTGCCTCAACCACCTCCTCTGACATTCCATACACCTGCTATGCTCTGGATATAAAAAGAAGCTATCCCTCAGGTTCCTATTACATCTCTTCCCCTTTACCTTAAACCCATCTCCTTTGAATATCAATAGCCCTACTCTGGGCAAAAGTCTCTGCAAGAAGACAGTCTATTTCTCAATGTTTTTGTCTGCTTTCCTGTTTCTCCATCATCACAGCCATTTAGAGTGTTCTCCCTCATTTTGTAGGCTGCAATAGTCTGCACTCCCTGCCATAGCTGGTGTGTGTCTCTGTCTTTAGCTTTCTCCAGAATTGCCACTTTGTTTCAGAGATTGCCTTACGCAGGTCACATCTGGACATCTTGTAAAGATCCCGATCCATGTACTTATCCAAATTCTTTAATGTTAAAGTTCAGTCCACCTTCACCATTTCAGCTGGCAGCTTGTTTCACACTCTCACCACTCTAATTTAAACTAAGCAAAAAGCCCCTTATTTAACCAGGCCATGATGCAACAAGTCAATAAATTTTCCACAGAACACCTGTAGAAGTTTGATAGAATATTCAACATATGCTAAATTTCTCTGAAAAGTAGAGGTATTGGTGTGGCCTCTTCATGGGTGCTTTGCCATGCTATCTCCAGGGGAGGTCCTCCAATATGTGGACTGCCAGGTGCTTGAAAGTACAAACCCTCCCCAGCATCGTTCACCAATGAAAACAGGTGCACAATAATCAAGGTAGTGTTCCATAATATTTCCCTATTATTTATGCACCTGTATCCCATCTTTTTTTGCAAATTAATCACTTACTCTAAATTTTAGAGCTCTGTAATTTCACCATTTAGATTATCTGCTCTTTGCCAAAATGGACATCTTTACATATTCCCAGATAATTCTCCATTTGCCAGATTTCTGCCCGCTTATTTAACCTAAATATCCCTTTGCAGCCTCATTTCCTTTTCACAACTTTGTGTCATCCATAAAATTTAACAACCATTCCTTTGATGCATTTATCCAAGTCATTCATTTAAATTGTAAAAAGGTGAGTCCAACACTGACCTCTGTTGTACATCATTCAATTGCATCCTGCTCAATTGTTTCCTGTTAACCAGTCAATCACCTGTCCACACTGATATATAATAATCTTTTTACTTTCTGAAATGTCCTTTCTATGACAATTTATGTTACTCAGACAAGTGTGAAGTAATTGATTTTGGTAGATTAAACCAGGGTGGGATTTACACAGTAAACAGAAGGAACCTTGAGAGCGTTGGAGAACAGCGACATGGGGTGAGGTATATCGTCACCTGAAATTGACTACACACTTGGACAGCGTAGTAAAGAAGGTGCTAGCCTTCAATGCTTAGGGCACTGAGTACAAGAGTTGGAACATTATGTTACAGCTATACAGGACATTGGTAAGATCTCACTTTAAGTATTGACTGCAGTTCTGGCCAACGAGCTACAGTATAGGGAGGATGTCATTAAGTTGGAAAAGTGCAAAAGTAGGTAGGATGTTACTGGAACTGCCAGGCTTGAGATATAGGAGAGACTGGATTATAAGGGGCTTTTTGCTCAGGAACATTGAAGTCTAAGAGGGGATCCTTTAAAACCATTTCATTGTTAAATATATATTGTAAAATAATTGCAAAGATTTTAGCTAATAGATTGACTAAATATTTACCAAAGTTAATAAATATGGATTAGACATGGAGGAATATAAAATCAATTTATTTGCTGATTATGTTTTGATTTATTTGACAGAGCCAACAGGTTCATTAAGTAAATTATACTTAAGATTGGAGGAATATGAAAAAGTATCAGGCTATAATTGGGATAAAAGTGAAATTATGCCCCTCCCTTTGGGGGTTTATACTCAGTGCCAACAAGATACCCAATTTAAATGGCCGATCAATGGAATAAAATATTTAGGGATATGGGTAGATAATAAATTAAGTCATTTATATAAATTGAAGTTTTTGCCTTTACTTAAGAAAATAGGAGAAGATTTGATAAGTGGATATTATTGCCAATAACATTATTGGGTAGGGTTAATTGTGATAAAATTAATGTATTCCCCAGTGTACAATACTAATTTCAAACATTCCCAACAACATTGCCACAAAAGTTTTTTTTCCCCCAAGAATTAAATAAATATATAATAACTTTCCTTTGGAGGGGTAAGATGTCGAGAGTGTCTTCAAATAAACTAAAATGGAAGTTTGAGTTTGGAGGTTTACAGTTACCAAATTTTAAGAACTATTAAAAGGTAGCTCAAATGAAGTTTCTCACTTCATTTGTTGTTGAGGGAGAAAAGCCAGCATGGATTAAAATAGAAATTGATAAAATAGGAGAAGAATACTGGAAGAATTAATATATAAAAAATGGGAATCAAAATTAATATCTGGGGAAAAGGAAGAAGCTTTGTTGAAACATTTAATTACTCTCTGGAATAAGGTAAACAATGAAATTGGAGCAAGGACGATTTTCCTGTCTAAAATGCCTTTGATACAAAATCAACCTATTCCATTCTGAATGGATAATCAATTTTTAAATATTTGGCCTTGGAAAGAATTAGATATATAGAGGATTGTTACAAAGGAAGACATTTAATGTCATTTGAACAATTAAAAAATAAATATGGGATACAAAATAATATCTATTGTTATTATCAATTAAGAGCTTATTTAAGAGATAAGCTGGGGTCGAACATTAGGTCCTTTCAAACTGGCATGTAAAATGGGGTTGGGCAAATTGCCTGGTTAGCACTTCAGTTGCATGGCAGTTAAACCGAGTCAACCTCGTTGGAACACAATGGGGTCCATGACCTAACTCAGAGGTAGTCAGGAACCCAGTTAAACTTACCCAGGTCTCATCCACAGCTGATTTGAAAATGAAAATGGGTAACCCACTTATTCAGGTGACATCAGTGCTTGTATGCATCACTGGGCAGCCAGCATCTGAACATCTGGCAGTACTTCTGGTGAGTGTGTGATGCATCATTGCAGTGACGGGATCCCCCTTAAATCGCCGAGTTGGCAATTTAATGAGTCGATCCTCCTGCAATTTAAAAGGTGCTTCCAGCACCTTTGCTCCAGTATCGCACCTGGGTCCCAGGAGGGCGACCCAGGTACTGCACTTTAAAAAAGGCTAATATTATTACCAAAATGTGGTGATGTGGAAATGCTGATTTACACAATAGGCATATAAAGAAATTAATTTCAGGTATGTACCACTATTATTTCACGAAAAGTTTGACAGGATTTCAAGGTTTGAGTTACAGGGAAAGGTTGTGCAGACTGGGGCTTTTTTCTCTGGAGCATAGAAGATTGAGGGGGGACTGATAGAAGTGTTTAAGATTTTAAAAGGGACAGACAGAGTAAATGTGGATAGGCTTTTTCAATTAAGAGTGGGGGAGATTCAAACTAGAGGGCATAATTTAAGATTGAAGGGGGAAAATTATAAGGGAAACATGAGGGGAAATTTCTTTATGCAAAGGGTGGTAGGGATGCAGATGTGGTTGAGGCGGGATCATTGGTTACATTTAAGGAAAGACTGGATAGTTACATGGAGAGGAGAGGACTGGAGGGGTATGGACCGGGTGCTGGTCAGTGGGACCAGGAGGGTGGGGATTTGTTACGGCATGGACTAGTTGGGCCGAACTGGCCTGTTCTGTGCTGTAAGTGGTTATTTATGGTTGTTATAGAAGGGGACTCCCAAACAGGGGATACATAGGTCCAGACAATGATGGGACATGGATTTAAATATTAATATTGACATACACAATTGGACAAAGTTATGTTGAGATATTATGACAAACACAATAAATGTTAGATACAGATTAGTTCAATATCATTTTTAAATCAATTACATCTCATGCCACTGAAGTTTAATAGATTGAAATCAAACTGATCAGACCAGTGTTTTAATGTGGCCAGGGGATAGGTACTTTTTTACATTCTACTTGGTCCTGCCCTAAAGTGAGACCCTTTTGGATAAATTTGGCAAATTTTTTTTGAAGAGGTTACAGGAATCAAATTCCTACAAAATCCAATGTTATTTTTTATTAGTTAATATTGAAGGGATAAGACCAAAATTGAAATTATCTATATATCTAAAAGAATTTGTAAAGATTGTGTTGGCATTAGCAAGAAAATATATAGCAGTAATAGGGAAATCTGACACCCATTTAGGCATGGAGCAATGGAATGCAGAAATGCAGAGCTGCGTTCCTCTTGAGAAGATTAATTTGAGACATAAATATGATGTATTTTTGAAAATTTGGCACCTGCATTTACAAATCACAGGAATTAATTTATAGATATTTTCCCTAAACTTCAACATTTTGTTAACCTCCTTGGAAGTATTAAAAAATATAAATGGTAAGAGCCATGAGGTGAGGGGTGTCCTCTGGCAAACAAGTTTCTATTCTTGTTTTTCTTTTTTCTTTTTTTCTATGCTTTTTCTTAATTCTTTTTTTTCTTGGGGTTTTGTTAAGGGGAGGAGGTTACAGGTTGGGGTTTTATACCAACCTGTATAATGGACTCGATATTAATAGTTGATTATTGTATTTTACAGCTGGCTATGATTATATGAATTTAAAAAAATTTAAATAAAATTTTCAATAAAAAGACTGAAAGGGAAACATATAGAGGGATATAAAATCACATCAGGCATCGATATGGTGAATGCTAAATAATTTATTTACCCCTAGGGTAGAGGAGTCTGAAATTAGAGGTCATGAGTTATGAGTGTATGGTAAGAGTGGAAAGATTTAAAAGGGACCCATGGAACAATTTTTTCACACAGAGTAGCAGATCCACTGAACGAACTGCTGGAAGAACTGGTAGAGGTATGTACAATCACTATATTTACAATAGCCATTCTCAATGGGGCCACAGCACATATCAGGCAATGTCATGTTTTCCTTTCACATCACGTAACATAAATATTTTCAATGTTTTTTTTTAATATAGCCAGTAGGAAAGGAGTATAGAAGAAACCAAAATGACTGCTTCACAGGGAAGGGGGCTCATAAACTTTGAGTAGAGTCCTTGTGAAGCCATTACTGAAAAAAGGTTGAAAATGGCTTGTCTAAAAGACATTTAGAATGAGAATGGTTCAGAGGGGTATGGGCCAAACACAGGAATTTAGGACTATCTTAAGTAGGCAAATTAGCTGCCATGAATGACCTTGGATGAAAGGCCTGTACTGTGTTGTAATATTCTATGAATTTCCAAGAGGAATTTGATAAGAGTCATGGAGTCATGGTGTTTCACAGTATAGAAACATGAAAACCATGCCTTCCAATTACACCCAATTAATTGACCAACACTGTATATTTTTGGAGGGTGGGAAAAAAAACAAGATCACCTGGAGAAAACCCATGCAAGTCATAGTGAGAATTACAAACTCCTTATAAACAGCATCAGACTCAACCCAAGGTCACTGGAACTGTATTAGCATTGCTATGTCACAAAATTTATATCATACCTCCATATAAAATGTATACAGTTATATACTATGTATAACAGCATTAATATATCTCAGGATATGGAAAAAAAGGCAAATGAGAAGATTGCTGAGGGCTAGAAAAAAATCTTTGTACCCTCACTAGCAATAGGTGAGGTCCCAGAAGAGTGGGGAGTACTGTGATGGAATATTTGGGAATGTTTTTGAGAGGTAAATTAGAAAAATTAGAGTAGGTTACATACACACACATTAAAACAGATCTTATTTGAAATACTGGCGATTTCATATTCAGTGACTTTACAGAAACTATGGAGAATGCTATGGAGATTTCACGAGTGGCTGTTAATTGAAGTGAATGAATGGACTTTGTCTTTTCAAGCCACAGCAAAAGACAGGCCATCTCCTAATACCTCTTTTCATAAAGGTGATTGAGAGATTATGGTTTACCTAAAACAACAGATTGACCAAAAGACAAACTCCTATTGTTTGTTGGAGAAGTCAGGGGTTTTGCAAGTGAGAAAGAGGACATGGTGCCTGGCAATTTAGAGAGAGAGAGAGAGAGAGAGAGAGAGAGAGAGAGAGAGAGAGAGAGGTCTTGGATGTGCATGTGTGACACAGAAAGCTGTAACAAGTCAGGAGAAGTTTGTTGGAACTGAAACAGAATCTCCAGAGTGGCGGATGGGTGGAAGTGCTATCTGTCTGATGTTTCTCTTGGAATAATAGGAACAGAAAGAAACTCTGTGGTAGCCTGAAAGAGGTTATCACCTGGAGAACCCTGACGGGTCAAGTTTCATCAGCAAGACATTGAGGTGTCTAATGGTGGTACCTCAGTTGTGGAAATTCTGGAACAACACATCTCTTTCTGCAAACCTACAAGAACCTTCCTGAGCTGTAAACGTTTACCTTTCAAGCACCAAAGCCTGGTGAACTTTATGCATGTTCAATTCTGTGCACAGTATAAGAATTGCCTGCAACCAGTGAACTTAGAAGAATGAGAAATGAGATTGGACTATGAACCAAAGAACTTTCTTAAATTTACACACACATTACATACACGTGCACTTAGAATTAGAAGGGGGTTGAGTTAGGTTAGTTAAGTTAATAGTGATAAGCTAAAGTTTGATTCTGTTTTCATGTTTAAAGATAATTAGAAATAACTTTTGTTTAAGTAACTATTTGTCTTGGTGAATATCTATTGCTGCTGGGTTTTGGGGTCCTTTGGGGTCATAACAGTACCAATGTTGTACTTTTGTTCATGAAGGGAAATAGGGATAATCCTAGAAACTAAAGGCCAATGAGCCCACATCAGTGGTAGGGAAACTAATGGAGAGGATACTGAGAGATGGATTCACTTAGAGATGATTTGAAAAGGCATTTTAAGATTAGGGATAGTCCGCACTGTTTTTTATTTGGGCAGATCAAATTTGACTGTTTTTTTTTGAGATGACAGGTGATTAATGAGAGTAGGGGCATGGATTTTGTACACGTGGACCTTCTTAAGGCATTTTATAAGATCCCCTCATGTTTTGGCTAATTCAGAAAATGCGGATTCATGAGATCTCACATGAGTGCTTTTCACAGGAATCAGTGTTGAGAACCCTGTTATTTGTGATAAATATGAATGACAAGGATGAAAAAGTAAATGATGGGTTGCTAAGTTTGGCAATGACACAAATATATGTGGCAATGTGGATGGTATGAATGGCTATAAAAGTGTGTGTGTGTGTGTGTGTGTGTGTGTGTGTGTGTGTGTGTGTGTGTGTGTGTGTGTGTGTGTGTGTGTGTGTGTGTGTGGTGTTCAACTTCTGGGGATGTAAAGGGAAAGCATACAGCATGACTCTTCAGAATATTGAGGCTGAGATATCGGGATTCAGATCCATAGCTCTTTGAAAGTGGCCACGCAGGTAGATGGGGTGATAAAGATGATACATCATATCCTTGCCTTCATTGGGCAGGACATTGAGATTAATAATAAAGAAGTCATGTTGTACTATATAAAACTTTGATTGGATTGCACTTGGAACAGAGAAAGGGTACAGAAGAGATTTACCAGAATGCTGCCTGGATTAGAGAGTATAAAGGAGGGGATGAAAAACTAGGGTCATTTTCTTCGAAGCATCAGAATCTGACAGGAGACCACATAGAAGTTTATAAAACTATGAGAGGAATTGATAGGGTATGCAGTATACTTGAGGACTTATGAGGTGAGGGGAAGCGGGCAAATGTTTTACACAGAGTGACTAGTGCCTGGATCTTGCAAACAGGAATAGTGATGGAAACAGACACATTAGTAGTGTTTAAGGGAGTTCTAGATAAATGCATGTACACACAGGGGATGGAAGAAACAGAGTTGCATTTTAATTTGGGTACCTGTTTTGCTGACATCTAGGCCAAACAACCTGCCCTTATGCTGTTCTATGAAAAATAATGTTTCTCTTTCATAAAGTCCTGTTGATTTTGCTTGATTACTTTGAATTTTACCAGGTGCCCTGTGATAACAGCTTATAACAACTTCCAGGATTCTCACTGTAACTAATTTTCTATCTTGCTCCATTTTGAGTATCAACAAAGCTTCGAATGCCACCTCTCCATGTTTTGGAATATTCTGCCCAATTCAATTAGTGGCCATTACACTCATCGGGACATAGAAGAGAGCAATTTGAATTTAATCTGAGTTGTGTGCATCAATGTAGGTTTACACTGATCACAGATGTGGGTGTGAGACCTCTCTGTGTATTGAGTAGACAGGCTTCTAAGATATCAAAAGTCCATGACATTGTGCTGACTGACAGACTCTGGTGATCCTGCCACCAACAAGCATATTTACCACACTTCAACTGGGATTCAGGAAGGAATGGAATGGAGTAGACTGTGAAAGCTGAGACTTGCAGATAAAGCTGGGTGTAATTACTTCAGGGCGATGGACAGAGAAGGACCACGTCGAGCTTCTTTCTTGGAAGACTTAGTGCCGTGCATTTTGAACTACATGTAGCACATAGATGCATTTGCAGAATGAGTATAGAAAGGTATAACTTGGCCTTTAATATTTATTCCATTGTCTTCTATAATATTATTAACAACATGGAGCAACTCATAAATTTGAAACTAGTTCTAACACTCACAGGCAGAAAAATATAATATTTTCTTTGCTCTGTTTTCCATTACGGGAGAACATCAGATTTTCAATATCCAATTGGAAATCAGTCAACCACAAGCATTCTAAATGTAATCCTGTTGTTCCAAGGAACATTCAAATAGACCAATAAATCAAATCAATACTAAGCATATTTTAGTTTATGAAGATGGGGGAGATGCCACGCATGGTCAATGGCATAGTATCAAACATATCAACAATAATTTCAAAAATGATTCCTGAAATATTAATATTGATTGGAACAGCAGTTAAATAGCATTAGCAAATGCATGGACCATGTATGTTAGAACATTTCAATATGGTTTCAGTGAAAATCTATATCCTTACTCTTATCAACATGCTACCAATGTAGAATAACTGCCTGTTTCAATATTCAGAAAAATAAATGCTTTGCAATGTTTGAAAGCTGTACTCTAAATGTGCAGGAGCCTAGTGTCTAAAGTAATTGGTTAAATCTTAGACTTGCATGTTTTTATTTACTCTAAATTTCAATTATCAAAATATAAAATCCACTGAGTAAATAAATGCAAGGAACATTAATTTTTATACGTTCTTGTACACATTTATGTCACCATAAGTACATTTAGTGGCATCAATATTAACTTTCCCTCATTATTATTGTCAATTATTTGAGGTAAAATCTCAACTCCAAGTGAGATATTGTTCGAGAACAAATTAACTGTCATTGAATGGAAAATGCTTAAACAAAAATTATGAAGCTGACATATGCTACTTTACACCATCATGCCTAATGATTTGGTGTAGGGGCAGAAAACCAATGGTGTCCCTTTCTCCCATGCATATTGGAAGAATGTTAAAATTAAACAAACAAATGAGGGGATCCTCATTTATCTGAATTTTTTTAAATTTAATTTCAGATAATCAGAGTTTTGTATTGCATTTGCAGTGAAATTAAATTAAAATGAAATGAAGAGATTTTTTATTAAATGGCGAGGACAAATGCAAACGTGAGGGGAAATGCAACACGTATATCTGAGGAAAATCACATCATATTACCCCAGGATAGCCTTCAAACTGACAGCATGAACATGTGATTGTTACCACCTCAAAAAAACCTCTATCTCATCTGGTTCCACTACTTCCATCTCTTCTTCAGTAATTCCTCTTTTTTTTTTCCTTTAGTTTCAATAAAGGGGTCCAGACCCCACACATTGTCTGTTCATGGTCTCATGCATTGCCAGATTGAGACCACCCACAAATTGGAGGAACAACACCTCATATTCAAAATTGGCACCCTCTAACCTGACAGCATTAACATTGACTTCTCCAGTTTCTATTAGCCCACCCTCTCCATCTTGCCTTTCCCCTATTCCCATTTCTCCTTTCTTCTATCACTCTCTTTTTTCCATTTCCCTCTGTCTTCTTTCTTCCAGCTTTGGATTCACAGAGTTACCCCCTCCCTTGATTAATTCTCAGCTTTTCCTCTCCTGTCCTCCCAACCATTTCCAATTACCACCATTGGCCTGGTGGTCCGAGTGCCTTCCCCTGCCCATCCTTCCTTATGCCCCCAGCCTTTTTATTCAGGTGACTGCCTGCTTCAAGAAGGGCTCAGAGATGAAACATTGGTTATATATCTTTAACCTCCCATGGATGCGACAAGACCTGCTGAGCTCCTACCCATGTATGCTGTCTGGGATTAATGTTGAAGCTTTATAAGACCTCACTTGGAGTATTGTGAGTAGTTTTGGGCTCTTCATTTAAGAAAAGATTTGCTAACATAGAGAGAGTTCAAAAGAGGTTCACTAGGATGATTCCGGGAATGAAAGGGTTATCATATAAGGAGTGTTTGACAGCTCTTGACCTGTATTAATTGGAATTTAGGAGAATGAGGGAGGAACTAATTAAAACATTTTGAATATTGAAAGGCGTTAACAGAGTAGACATAGAAAGGTTGCTTCCCGTGATGGGAGAGTCAAAGACAAGACGGCACAACTTCAGGTTAGACAAGCATTTGCTTCGAACAGAGATGTGCAGGAATTTCTTTAGCCAGAGAGTGGTAAATCTGTGGAATTTGTTGCCATCGGTGGTTGTGGAGCCCAGGTGACTGAATGTATTGAAGATAGAGATTGACAGGTTCTTGATTAGCCAGGGCATCAAAGTTTATGGGGAGAAGGCTGGGCACAGGAGCTGAGTGGTGAAATGGATCAGCCCATAATTAAATGGTGGGGAAGACTGGATGGGCTGAATAGCCTATTTCTGCTCCTATGTTTTATGGTCACGACCTGAAGGTCTCATTGGTGTCCTACTATAAGTAAAAAGTTCAATTTACCAATTGATTTGTTTCTCCTTCAGTAAAGCCACTGAAAATTATTCCATCAGGCTTTTACTCTGAACAAGAGATGAGGAATGATTTGTACTGCAGTTGTAAAGCACATAAAATAGCTTTCAAACAGCGATCTGGACAATCTAACTCATAATGTTTATTTCCTAGCTAACCTAGCATTTTTCTGGATGAGGACAATAAAGTTCAATTTCAGCTCAGAAACACAGCAATATTATTTTGGAACAATAACCTTTTATCGCTATTTTTGTATGATAAATTATATTGAACTCAACCCCAGTTAAAGATAGTAGGAGATAATAGATGTTCATACTATCAAAACAGCCAGACTCTGACGCATAGTAAACTGCAAAGTTGGAATTAAATTGGTGTATACGGTTAATTGCAATTTGGCCAACAGAATTACTGTATTTATCCTTCTTCTATTGTACTTGGTTTGTTAAGGAGATGAGAAAATGCTGACCCCTTTAAATCTTAACAATTATCAACCTAAGGACACTTCAGGTATTAAAACTGAAGTAAAAATCTGTCAGAGTCAAAGATTCTTCTTAAATTAGTTGTACAAATTTTTCGTAATTGCTTTCCCTTAACTGCAGGCCAACTAGGAGTCCAGAGGTAGCATTAAGATGTTCATGCAACACCTTGAGTAATGAGATACGAAACAAACCGCCCTGCCAGATAAATAAAGGAGAGAGTGAATTGGGGTTGTGGCACAGCTGACGTATTTCAATTTTAATTTTAATTTTTATTATTTTTCTTTTATGCTTTATGGTTTATTTAATACTCAGGGTTCTTGAACTTTGAGAAAAGTCACAGACACCCATGATACTAGACTATTTTTATTATGTTATTGTGTATTTATTTATGTTGAGGGAAGGTGGGGAAGGGAATGGGGGTGGGGGGTGAAATACTGGACTCTAGATTATTTTGGGTAGCAAGAAAATGTTTTGTATTGTTTATCTGCACTTACGAGTCTTTGAAAATAAAATATTCAAAGAAAAGATGTCCATGCAACATCTAGTAGATCACAATATTATGAGGAATCCAAGATATTACTGTGAAACTCCAATACCATCAACACCAAGACAATATTTAACCATGTGGCTTCAAAACGGATGTCAACATCCATTGGTCTCGTGGGTGGATATAGTTGTCAATTCACCTAATCAACATCACTGCAGAGGTTCCTCAGAGGAGTATCCTGTGCCCAATCGTCTTCATCAAAGTCCTTGCTTCCATCATAAATTCATAAGAGGAAGATGACTGATATTCAATTCCATTCATAATTTAAACAGTCTATGTTTGCACACAGCAAGACCCAGAAAACGTTTAGCATGGGGCTGACAAGTGCAAGTAACATTTGTTCTTACAAGAGAGTCTAACTGTCTGCCCACGACATGCAATGGCATTACTGTCACTGTCAAAATCCAAAGGAGGGAGGAGGGTGTCACCATTGACCTCAAACTCAATTCCATACCTTGATGAAGGGCTCAAGCCTGAAACATCAGTTATGTATTTTTACCTGTTTGACCTTCAGAGTTTCTCCTGCATTGTGTGTTTTACTTCAACCATGGTGCCTGCAGACTTTTGTGTTTTACTACACTAGCCACATATAGTTCTAGACTAAAAACACCCCAGACATACTCTCTTCTCCCTTCTCTCATTGGGGAGGAGGCTTAAGAACATAGATGCATGTTCCAACAGTTTTTACTCTGTTGACATTTGCTACTGAATTAACCCCATAACCATGTTATCATCTGACCCTTGCCTAGTATGAATTGGTCTTCCCTTTCATTGTAATCCTACACTCTGTAATTTGTACTCTTTACATGTCTGCATGAATGCTAGAGATAACTTGCTTGTCTGTTTGCAGAAGAACCCTTCTCATTGTACTAGGTGTTTTGTTGCAAACAAATTTAAAAATATGTATGAATATTACAAAACAGGCCAGAGATTAGGCATCCTATGGCAGATTGCAAGGGCCATGGAATTACAAGAATGATACTAACATGGGTATAACATTGGCTGATTGGCAGAAAACAGAAAGAAGGAATGGAAAGATCCTATGCTGGTTGGCTACTAGTTACGAGTGGTGTTCCGCAAGGGTCGGTGTTGGGGCCACTTCTTTTTCTTCTTTCTTTGGCTTGGCTTCGCGGACGAAGATTTATGGAGGGGGTAAAAAAGTCCACGTCAGCTGCAGGCTCGTTTGTGGCTGACCAGTCCGATGCGGGACAGGCAGACACGATTGCAGCGGTTGCAAGGGAAAATTGGTTGGTTGGGGTTGGGTGTTGGGTTTTTCCTCCTTTGCCTTTTGTCAGTGAGGTGGGCTCTGCGGTCTTCTTCAAAGGAGGCTGCTGCCCGCCAAACTGTGAGGCGCCAAGATGCACGGTTTGAGGCGTTATCAGCCCACTGGCGGTGGTCAATGTGGCAGGCACCAAGAGATTTCTTTAGGCAGTCCTTGTACCTTTTCTTTGGTGCACCTCTGTCACGGTGGCCAGTGGAGAGCTCGCCATATAATACGATCTTGGGAAGGCGATGGTCCTCCATTCTGGAGACGTGACCCATCCAGCGCAGCTGGATCTTCAGCAGCGTGGACTCGATGCTGTCGACCTCTGCCATCTCGAGTACCTCGACGTTAGGGGTGTGAGCGCTCCAATGGATGTTGAGGATGGAGCGGAGACAACGCTGGTGGAAGCGTTCTAGGAGCCGTAGGTGGTGCCGGTAGAGGACCCATGATTCGGAGCCGAACAGGAGTGTGGGTATGACAACGGCTCTGTATACGCTTATCTTTGTGAGGTTTTTCAGTTGGTTGTTTTTCCAGACTCTTTTGTGTAGTCTTCCAAAGGCGCTATTTGCCTTGGCGAGTCTGTTGTCTATCTCATTGTCGATCCTTGCATCTGATGAAATGGTGCAGCCGAGATAGGTAAACTGGTTGACCGTTTTGAGTTTTGTGTGCCCGATGGAGATGTGGGGGGGCTGGTAGTCATGGTGGGGAGCTGGCTGATGGAGGACCTCAGTTTTCTTCAGGCTGACTTCCAGGCCAAACATTTTGGCAGTTTCCGCAAAGCAGGACGTCAAGCGCTGAAGAGCTGGCTCTGAATGGGCAACTAAAGCGGCATCATCTGCAAAGAGTAGTTCACGGACAAGTTTCTCTTGTGTCTTGGTGTGAGCTTGCAGGCGCCTCAGATTGAAGAGACTGCCATCCGTGCGGTACCGGATGTAAACAGCGTCTTCATTGTTGGGGTCTTTCATGGCTTGGTTCAGCATCATGCTGAAGAAGATTGAAAAGAGGGTTGGTGCGAGAACACAGCCTTGCTTCACGCCATTGTTAATGGAGAAGGGTTCAGAGAGCTCATTGCTGTATCTGACCCGACCTTGTTGGTTTTCGTGCAGTTGGATAATCATGTTGAGGAACTTTGGGGGACATCCGATGCGCTCTAGTATTTGCCAAAGCCCTTTCCTGCTCATGGTGTCGAAGGCTTTGGTGAGGTCAACAAAGGTGATGTAGAGTCCTTTGTTTTGTTCTCTGCACTTTTCTTGGAGCTGTCTGAGCTGCCAGGAACAATAAAGCCCCCAGAAAGAGGTTCAATGTTGGAAAACTGCAGTCAGACGAAGCGAGAGGAAACTTCCAGGCAAACCTCAAAGCAAAGCTCGACGTTGCAACCCGCCTCACGGACCCGTCCCCTGAAACCCTCTGGGATCAGTTGAAGGCTACCATACTGCAATCCACTGAAGAGGTACTGGGCTTCTCCTCCAGGAAAAACAAGGACTGGTTTGACGAAAACAGCCAGGAAATCCAGGAGCTGCTGGCAAAGAAGCGAGCTGCCCACCAGGCTCACCTTACAAAGCCGTCCTGTCCAGAGAAGAAACAAGCCTTCCGTCGCGCATGCAGCCATCTTCAGCGCAAACTCCGGGAGATCCAAAATGAGTGGTGGACTAGCCTCGCCAAACGAACACAGCTCAGCGCGGACATTGGCGACTTCAGGGGTTTCTACGAGGCTCTAAAGGCTGTGTACGGCCCCTCACCCCAAGTCCAAAGCCCGCTGCGCAGCTCAGACGGCAAAGTCCTCCTCAGCGACAAGATCTCCATCCTCAACCGATGGTCAGAACACTTCCAATCTCTTTTCAGTACCAACCGCTCAGTCCAAGATTCCGCCCTGCTCCAGCTCCCTCAACAGCCCCTAAGGCTAGAGCTGGATGAGGTTCCCACCCTGGATGAGACATATAAGGCAATCGAACAACTGAAAAGTGGCAAAGCAGCAGGTATGGATGGAATCCCCCCAGAAGTCTGGAAGGCTGGCGGCAAAACTCTGCATGCCAAACTGCATGAGTTTTTCAAGCTTTGTTGGGACCAAGGTAAACTGCCTCAGGATCTTCGTGATGCCACCATCATCACCCTGTACAAAAACAAAGGCGAGAAATCAGACTGCTCAAACTACAGGGGAATCACGTTGCTCTCCATTGCAGGCAAAATCTTCGCTAGGATTCTACTAAATAGAATAATACCTAGTGTCGCTGAGAATATTCTCCCAGAATCACAGTGCGGCTTTCGCGCAAACAGAGGAACCACTGACATGGCCACTTCTTTTTATGTTGTATATAAATGATTTAGATTATGGAAATAGATGGCTTTGTGGCTAATTTTGCAGATGATAACAAAATAGATGGTAGAGGAGGTGAGGCTCAGGATATCAAAATGCTGCAGAGACTTATATAGATTAAGAGAAGGGGTAAGAGGTGGGAGATGAGTACAATATTGGAAAGTGTATGGTAATGCACTTTAGTAGAGAAAAAAAATAAATGAGCAGACTATTATTTAAATGGGAAGAAAATTCAAAATTGCAAAGAAACTTGGGAGTCCTCATACAGGATATACTAAAGGTTGCTCTCCAGGTTGATTCAATGGTAAAGAAGGCAAATGCAATGTTGACATTAATTTCTAGAGGAATAGAATACAAGAGCAGATATGTAATGTTGAAACTCTATAAAGCACTGGTGAGATCTCACTTGAGTAATATGTACAGTTTTGGGTGCCTTGTTTAAGAAAAGTCATGCTGGTTTTGGAGAGAGTTCAGAGAAGATTTACTAGGTCTCTATGAGGAATGATTGTTAGTTCTTAGACTGTAGTTATTGGAGTACAGAAGGATGGGGAACCTCATAGAGACAATTTGAATGCTGAAAGACCTGGACAGAGTAGATGTTTTCCATGATAGGGGATTCTAGGACCAGAAGACCTAATTTCAGGATAAAAGGATATCAATTTAAAACAGAAATGTGGAAAATTTTCTTTCGTCAGAGGGTTGTGAATCTGTGGAACTTGCTGTCACAAGAGCCTGTGGAAGTGAGATCGTTGGGTATATTTAAGGCAAAGATTGACAGGTGCTTGATTAGTCAGGGCATCAAAAGGAACAGAGTGGAAGATGGGGAGTGGGGCTGAATGGGATGATGGATCAGCTTATGATTAGATTGACAGAACAGATTCAATGGGCTCTGCTCCTATATCTTGTGATATCATTACACTCCAAAGTGTTTCCAACAGTGGCAAGCCACAAACCAGGAATGCAATGGAAAACACTCCACTTGCCTAGATGAGTCAAGGAAAATGGCAACGCTGCCATAATTGCTGTCATGGCAGGGCCTCCACTGATGTGGAACTGCAGAGAATGGGAAGCAAAGGGTCAGTGCTCTCCTAGAGGGTCCAATTGCCCAGTCTAATTGCCATCAGGCTTTAAATGGCCTGTTGAAGGAACTGACATTGGTTTATTTTAAAATTCCGTGACCATGTGGTCTGGCCCAAGATGGCGGATTCTATGATCGACAGCGGATATAAAGGGTTGCAGAATCTGGGGAAGTGGTGGACAGGCTCAGGGCACTAGCAAATGGGGAGCCCATCCCCCATTTGAGAAGGAGAAGCAGAGGAAATGACCCACATGACAGTGACCTCGGCAGCAGACCAGTAAGGGACCCTGAGGCTGAAGAACACACAGGCGATGGGATGTTGGCAACTCAAGGTGACAAAGCCACAGAGGCTCCAGGCTGCTGTTGACTGTGGCCATAGTACTCACACTAGGCTACAGATCGCTGAAGACTGGCTCAAGGCTGGTTGATGGGGATCCAGTTATAGGAACCCAGATGCAAGATGCTGATGACTTGGACCTTGGCCTGAAGGCTATGTGGCTGTGGAGGCCATAGGAGTGCTGGAGGTGAATCTATGCACACTCAGTAACTCTGTGGGGGGGGGGGGGGGAGGGGGGAAAGGGGGGAATCTCTTTTGCTTCTCTTTCTCTGACATTGGGATGCTCAACAATTTCTGCTGATAGTGAATCCTTGTCTGCCTTACAGTAGACAAAAGGAAATTTTGTGTAATGTCACATTTTCTGTTTTATTTAATGACGATTAAATAATCCTGAAAGCAGCTCATCTTAAACATTCATTCCTTTTGCCACTGGTGTACATTACCGCAGTGATCACCCGATTACAAAATGCTTAGGAAACTCCAACAAGCCTTCTCAAACCTACAAAATGTGCCACCAAGAAGGACAGGCACATTCTACTATCTCTTGGTTTCCTTCCCAGATGCAGCACGTCTTGATCTGGAAACATTCTTCATCTTCACTGGATCTGAATCCCAAAACTCCTTACCCAACCACACTTAGCATCCTCAACAGAAGAATTGCACTGATTGAATAAAGCAGCCCACCACCATCTCTGCAGGGGCAAACAAGGAGGCACGGTTAACATAGCAGTTAGCACCAGTGATCAGAATCAGGGTACAAATTCCACGCTGTCTGTAAGGAGTTTGTACATTCTCCCCATGTCTAAGTAGGTTTCCTCCAAGTGCTCCAGTTTCCTCCCACCATTCAAAACGTACCAGGGGTTGTAAGTCAATTGGACATAATTAGGTGGCATGGGCTTATGGGCCAAATGGCCCTGTTATGTTACCATGCTATATGTAGAAATTTAAGTAATAACTGTTGGCTTTTCCAACAATGTCCAAATCACAAAATAAGCAAAAGAAAAACTCTGATGTCAATGTTCATGTCTCAGATCCCCGCAAAAATATCAAATGGAGAAAGCGAATAAACTCCGAGCCTGATTACCTCCATATGACAAGAATATTTCAGCCACATGATTCACACTTAAGCAGTTATCAACCTGAGGAAATGCAGTGAAAAACATTAATGATCACTGTGGCAGTGAAAATCACTCAATCAGTTCAGTCTCACAACACTTAATTCAAGTCAATATGTCAGCTCTTGCATTTCAGGCTTTATTTCATAAGCTTCACCCTGAAATGATTTTTATTTCCACTGCAAGCGACTGGACTTTTAGTAATATATTTATTCAAAAGGCACAATGGTGTATAGACCTCTCTGCAGAAGGAATCAGTACCATTATTAAAATAGGTTCAAGGTTCCTTTTTATTGTCAGGTCAATACATTAAAAATGTTGCTTGCCATAAGGGCAGACAAAAAGTCAGCAATATTATTGCTCAATGTCCCTTACAGTAAGGGAGAAAGAGAAGCAAAAGAGAGTCTCTTCAGATTCACCGAGTCTCAGTGGATTCACCTCCAGCGCTCCTGCAGCCGCGCAAACTCCTGTTCGATTCAGCAGGTCTTACTTACAAGCTCTGTTGGCTCCTTTAACAAGAAATTTAAAGCCTGTACAGAGCCATCAGCATTAGATCGAGGCAGTTGAAGCCTTTGGAGCTGAGCTGAGTCTCTGCTCCACGCTTTTTCGGGTCCTCATGCACGGCAGCGCTGTCATTATAACAACTCTGGCAGTGCCACCATGTATGATCCGATCAGTATATATTTTAGTTAAATAAAATAATATATATTAATAGGACTTTAACAACATAATAGAAATGATGAGATTAACTGGAAGTAGCATTTAACATTGTTGTGGCAGGAAAAAAATGTGGAGACATAAACAAATGGCTCATTTTGAAACTCGAATGGATTCAGCTGAAGTTGGAGTTGAGATTCACAGATAATAAAATGGAAAGTGCATGAATAGCCAAGTTCCAACATGTTAGCTCTAAAATCTGCAGACGATAGCCACCTAGTCACAATTTTATTTCAAGATTGGTGTGAAAACAATTGAAAAATTACTGATCAGACCATCTACTATTATGACCAAAGTCTTCAACAAGGTCACACAGCAGATGCAACTGAGATTTGCAAAATTGCCAATGAGTTGAATTGCCAAGGCAACAAAGGCAGGGAGGACAGAAACTCTGAAGAAATTGATTTTGAAGAGTTCCATTAATTTTTGCACAGACTCCAAAGAGTCATGGAGAAATGGACCTATTTCACACAACCAAAGAAAGTGGCAACTTGCAATGGTTTACCAACAGAAGAGAGAGGAAGGAAATTAAGGCAGCCATTGTGGAATTCTGCCCTTAACCAGGAAATATGGTTTGGTAATTCAAGTGCCAGGAATGCAGAAAGCTGCGGAAGGTAGCAAACATGGCCAGGTCCATTTCAGGTTCTGACCATTGCAGGCATCTATGCAAAGTCCTGCCCAAAGAACATTATAACTTAAGAAATAGGAGCAGGAGTAGGCCTTCTGGCCCGTCGAGCCTACTCTGCTATTCAATGAGATCAAGAGTGAGCTGATGATCGGCTCAACTCCACCTAACTTCCTTTTACTCCATATCACATAATTCTATGACTATGTAAAAATCTATCCAACCTTGATTTAAATATATTCACTGAGGTATCCTCCACAGGCTAGAAATTCCACAGATTCACCACCAATTCAGATGCATCACTGAAAGGACCCTCGTCACCCTGGCCACAACCTCTACTTACTGCTACCTTCAGGCAGAAAGTACAGAAGTCCGAAAACCAGCAATTTCTTTCCAACAGCAATCAGACTCTTAAAATTCTCTTCCCAACACTAAACATCGATTATTCAATGCCACAAAAGGACTGTCTACACTATTTTACACTTGGATTACAGTAAATATTTATTATCTACATTATGTATTATTATCTAATTTAATTTAATCTGTCTACTTTCAGAGTTTTTCTTTACAAATACCCGTTCATCTACAGAAAATACAAATTTCAGTGAATACGTACATTGTGCAATATGAATGACATTAAACTTATTATTATTATATTGTTGTGGGAAAAATAAAATAATGCCTGATAAATGAAATATAAACAAAAATTGCTGGAAATACCCAGCAGGTCAGGCAGGATCTATGAAGAAAGTGAAAAAAACAAATGTAATGCTTCAGTTTTATAATTCTTCATCATAAATATTTACAGGAGTCCTTCTCATTGCTTTGAAATTGTTATTAATGCACATACATGCATAATAATAATGCACCACATTACTTTAAAACTGAACAAAGTGACCTCCCAAAAATGTCTTGATTATTTGCATTTGCAATGTAATTTTTCAGCACATTGTGAAATTGCCCAGGCTTTTTCAGATTTGAAAGACTCTCTTCCATGTGTGCATCAGTCCTGTAATAGATTTCTGATTTAAAAAAAAAGCAAATGAAGATGGAGTCCCATTTAGACGTCTTGCTATATCACTAATGGAATCAGACAAAACTAAGTACTTGCAACTAAATGCTTCTGATGGAAAATTCATTGGCTTGCAGAATACTTCCAGCATTTTCCATTTCTAATCTTTAGACTACATTCCATGGCTAAATTAATGACACAAAAATAAACCTCGAGATGGGTTTCTGGAGATGTTCTAGAAACCATTGAAGGGTAGAAAACAACAGACATCCACTTGAAGTCAAGCAGTGGTAAAAAATTATCGATTTGGCCTAAGGAACCTTTCAGGGACTCCTAGTCTTATGATGAATGACTGGACAGTACAAGTTGGCATCTGCTGGAGTTCAGTGATGTGTGAGAGAAGGTAATTGAAACAAATAAAATTCTGTGGTGTATTGACAGGGTGGGTAAAAAGATAAAGTTTCCACTACTGGAAGAATCCAGAGCTGGGGGTAAATGTTTAAAAGCAAAGTTTCAGCCAAGTTAAGACCGAGTTGAGGAGTTTTCTCAGGGTTGCGACTCTTTGGAAATTTCTTCCTCAAAGATTGCAGGAAACAGACAAAGACAGTTTCTTGAAAAGCAAGTGATGAAAGATTCTCGAGAGGAGTGTAGTTAGAAAGGAATGCATTTTTCTTTTATATAGTTTTTTTTTGTTTTATATACATATTGGTTTTTTTTTGTTTCTTTCATAGGTTGTTTACAGCTATTTGTTAGTACAGATATTCCTCGACTTCTGACCTACACGAGTTACATCCACCCACACATACAACCAAATTTAAAAAAATCTTTATTAAAACTACTGTACCAGTACATAGTTTGTTTTAAAAGTACTGTATACAGTGATCTCTGCTCCCAGCGGCAGCCCAAAGTACTCACTCCCCATTCCCTGCGACAGCTCAAAGTCCCCGGTCCCTGTTGGCAGCCTGAGGTCCCCGTTCCCTGACTTAAAACCAAATCGGAGTTACAACCAATCCTTCCATTTCCATTACAGTTGCAAGTCAGGGACTACATGTGTAGGTTTATTTTGTTGGATATATATTCTTGTAATTACCAATGTATGTGCATACATTGAAATAAAACTCAGTCAAAATATCCAGATGGTCATCAGTTCAATCAGAATCTTATTAAAAGCCATTACAGACTCAAGGTTGAAGTGGATTAAAGTAGAAGACAAGCATTTACCTTAATTATTCTGCTTTAATGTTTTTAATCATTTATCTGTTTTGGATATTTACACCTTTTTTAACTTTATTTATTCATTCAAAATACAGATAATAAGTAACATATATAACAATAAACAAAGCATGAACATTATATTTTATATATGTAAAAAAAGAAAGAAAAAAAAGGGAAGAACCCCCCCCCCTCTTTCAGCCAACTCCTAAGGAGAGCCATAAAGAAAAAAGAAAATAAAGAAAAGTAAAGCATACATATTAAAATCTAGTCAATATAAATCAAAATGTAAATATTCTGAATATAACAACCACCTATTAACAAAAAAATCTATAGTTATCTGTGAAACATATGTATTTTTTCCATTATTAAACAATATTTCATCTCATTATGCCATCTATTAATATCAATCATATTCATATCTTTCTACATACTATCAATACATTTTTTGCTATAGATAGTGCTAAATACACAAAAACAAATTGAAGATTATCTAGTCCCAAACTGCATGAAAAAAAATTCTAACAACATTACCACATCTAAAATACAAATCTAATTCTTAAAGATCATATTTTTTCAATTTTTCAGGTGTTAAATAAAATCATATCTCTACCAAACACATGTTTTACCAAAGATCGAACTTGATAAAAATACGCTTACGCTTAATCAGACTGCTTAAACACCGAACATTAAAAATAGCAAACTTCAACTTTGACATATCCACTAATATTACTAAAAACTAATAATATCAATATATAAAGACTCAGATCAACGTAAATAGGCCCTCCAATAGGAGAAAAAGAAACCACAAACTAAAATCTAAATAAAATGAAAATAGAAAAAAAAAAGAAAAAGAAAAAAAAACCTAAAAAAGCTACCAAAAGGTAGTAATCCCTAAACAAAGTTGGGTGTGGATCACCCACCAGTGGCTGATGACTAGTAGAACATAGAGCAAATTTCTCCCTCCCCAGCCAACAACGAATAACAACAAGATATCATAATGACATAAAAAGAAAGTAAAATTAAAAATAAAAAAGTTCTTCTATTCATCCAAGAGATTCCAGACTCGGCGACCCCATTTCAAGGAAACGGACTCTTTCCATTCCCATTTCTCCCATTTCTTCCTTTTCCAGAACAACCAGATTTTTCTTTAGGAGACAATGGTGGGCTACGTCTTTGTCCTCTTACATCTGGCAACGAGTCAGCAAAACTCATTGCTTCACGCTCATTCTCAAAAAACCGAGATTGTAAGTCTCCACAAAACACCTTCAACACTGCCGGATAGCGAAAAGTAGACTTATAACCTTTACGCCACAAAACTTCTCTAACTGGATTAAATCGACGCTGACACTGAATAACCTCTTGACTCAAATCAGGATAGAAAAAAACTCTACTATTCTGAATCATTAACAGGGCTTGTCGTTGTCTCGCGTTTTGCACTGCTGAATGAAGTATCGTTTCTCTGTCCAAATAATTCAAACATTGAATTATCACGGGTCTCGGTGGTTGACCAGGCAAAGGTCTTCTTCTTAAGGCTCTTTCCAATACCAGACCTCCAGAGAAAATTCCTGCCCCAGTATTTGTGGAATCCATTCGGTAAATAAACGAAGAGGATCTTGTTCTTCCATACCTTCTGGCAAACCAACAATCTTCACATTATTCCTTCTACTTTGATTCTCCAAATAATCTACTTTCCTCTCTAACTCCCTCTCACGTTCTCGCAATTCTTTAACGGATTTTTCCACCTCCAACACTTTTTCTGCATTAGAAGCCACGTTGTTGACATTTCAAAAAAGCAGCCTGAAATTGTTTAAAATCCTCACAAGATGCTTCCACATGTATTTTAATTGTATCCAGTTCCAAACTGAGCCTCTGAGTCATTTCATTCAACATAGGCTGAATGATGAGGCTTAGCTGTTTACATTGTAATTCAGAAAAGCTCAGCCCTGCTTTCTCTTGCGTAGTGGCAGAACCAGGTAACTGCAGCTCCTGCTGCATCTCAACAACAGGCAGTTTAACAGTTTTACTGCGGGTCTGGACTCCCAGCGACGGCACCCCGACTTCCTCAGGGGGCCGACACTGTTCTCCCCCCGCAACCCGTTGTTGCTTCAAAAACTCACAAAAAATATTCAGATTGGAGTATATCCTGGGGTATTTCAAGCAATGGACTTGTCTTCTTGCGTGCCCCCTCCGTTAAAGTCGGCAGGCTGCCAGAATCAGGATCCACATCAGGGGCACACGCACCTTCCTTCTGAGAATGGGTAATTCCAGCAATGTCCTTCTCCTGCTGAGTAGTGGTCATTTTTTCAGCTCCCACAGGCAATCTCTGTGGTTTAGGCTTGAAAGAAAGCAAACCTGAAGTTGTAGCAGACTGTTTAGGTTCTAAATCTTCAACACTCCGAAAATGTAGTTTCTTCTGTACTTGAGGTTTAATCTTTTTACCATTAATAGCCATAACAATTCCTTGATACTTTAAACTAAGTTTTAAAAAATTTAAACCAGTTAGAGTTCTATGCTCTACAGGGCTGTGACACTGTGACTCGATGAAATCAAAGCACCCAAAAGAATAAACATGCAAGCTCTGCACAGACAACAGCCGAGACACTAACAGCTTACCCACCATATCGCCCATTGTGTTCCTGTGCTTCCTTCATGGTCACCTGTAAATATGTTGGAACAAAGAATTCTACAGCAAAGGAATGGGGGCTCTCACCCCATGATGTTCATGTTGGCCAATTGTAAACACACTCAAACATATCTCCCTACATTCTTTCTTTTGCATAATTTAATTTTCTTTTGTTCCCTCTTACCCTTTTGCTTCACTCTGACTTTCTTATCCTTCCATTGATTTGTTTCAATTTCCTCTGCGAAGTTTAGGGTTTTTAGCTTGCCATCACTTTCAGGAGGCAGTGAAAAATCGTCAACTACCAATGACTGAAAGAGCAGAGTCACCCATTGAGTTGGGGACTGCTTGTCTATACCGTTAGGGACACATGCATTATGAATGGAAGTCTTACATTTTCCTACCTGAAATCAAAGTTCAATGGGTCTGAGGAAAATTGCAAAAAGCTAATTTTTGTTCGAACATGAATAGAATTCTAAGATTAAATTTCTAAACCATCTTCAGCGCACTCTTAAAAAGAGACTGAGAGCTTTGCATTCATAGATGGGACTAAGAAACAGGCTAAGGAATTAGTATAGAGAAACACACAAACTATTGGAATCTTTAGCAAACAATGAGAAGCCAGTGAACCTCAGCACCTCAGGCAAGATCTATGGGTAGAAATGATCAGTCAGTGTTTTGGTTGAAACCCCTTATTAAGTTTCGAGTAAGGGTCCCAAACCAAAGCTTTGACTAAGTATTTCTACCATGGATGCTACCTGGCCGAATTGTACTCCTCTAGCAGTTCATTGTTTGCTGAGGAATTACTGTCCCCTATATTAACTGTACAGGTTCAATTAGAAATTGATTTAGGTGAGTTTTAACTCAGAACCACATGCAAATACATGATTATCATTTGGTTTAAATTAGAAATTTCCCCTAAGAAAGATGTGTGAGCATAAATATATTAACTGGAAGCACTGATCCAGTAGCAAATATTCTTTAGTTGAAGTTAGTCGACTCTTGAGGCAGAGTAAAAGCAGCTTTGCACTACATCTCAGAATATTATTATTAATCAGTGAGATTTTGACATTAGCACTGGATAAGGAGATGCAAAAAATATGATTAATTTCCCTGTTCTCCTACCTCTTCCAGCACATAGAATGGTGCTGTGTAGGAATATGCCATTTGGCCCACAATGCTGGCACCAAATATGATGCACAAATTAAAACTGCTGCTTCCACATGCAGAAAATGGAGGGATATATGCATATTCATTTGTCTATGCAGATGCCCATTCCAGGTACCCATCTTTCTCTGTGTAAGAATCTTCAGTATCAGAATTCACAGCTTACAACAGCATCAGCGTGCAAACACTTCTATAAACCACCTTTTCAAAATTAATAAAATAGTGCATGAAAAAGAAAAAGACAAAGTGAGGCAGTGTCTCTGGTTCATTGTTTATTTGTAAGTCTGATGGCAGAGGGGAAGAAGCTGCCCTTGTGCCGCTGAATGTTCACCTCCGGGCTCCTGTACCTTTTTCCCGATGGTAGCAGAGTGAAGAAGGCATGGCCTGGATGGTGGGGGTTTTTGAGGATAGAGGCAGCTTTCTTAAGGCACTGCCTCTTGTAAATGTCCTCGATGGAGTGAAGTTGCAGGCCAAGTTAACAACCCTCTGAAGTTTTGTTTCACTGTCTTGAGTGTTGACAGCTCCATCCTAAACAGTGATGAAACCATCAGAATTCTCTCCACAATACATTTGTGAAATTGTTTGAGGGTCTGTTGACTTATTTTTTTAATCAAATCTCCTCAAACTCCTCATAAAATATAGGTGCTGACAAGTTTTCTTTGTGATTGCATCAACATGAAAGTTTCAGGACAGTTCCTCAGAGATGTTGACACCCAGGGATGTGAAGTTCTTGACATCTGATGGCAGCAGGGAAGTGCTGTCCTTGCGCGCTGAGTGCTCATCTTCAAGCTCCAGTACCATTTTTCCAATCTTAGCAGAGTGAAAAGGGTGTGGCCTGGATGGGGGAGGGTGGGGGGGGGGGGGGATCTTTGAGGATAGATGCTGCATTTTTAAAACTCTGCCTCATGTCTATGCTATTGCAGGAAGAGTTGACAACCCTCTGGAGTTCATTCTTGTCCTGAGAACTGGCGCCTCCAGACCAGGCAGTAATGCAACCAGCCAGAATGCTCTCCACAGTATGCCTGTAGATGTTTTCAATGACACCTTACAAAGTATAGCCACTGGCGAGTCTTCTTTGTATATACATTGACATGGACGCTCCAGGACAGATCCTCGGAGATGTTGACACCCAGCAATTTGAAGTTCTTGATCCTTTCCACTACTGGGCCCTCGATGAGGACTGGGTCGTATTCTTCTGACTTCCTTCTGAAGTCCATGATCATCTCCTTGACTTTGCTGACATTGAGTGCAAGATTCCTGTCATTACACCATTCAAAAATCTGATCTATCTCTCTCCTGTATGCTTCCTCATTGCCGTTTGTGATTCTGCCAACAACTGTGGTGTCATTGGCAAATTTGTAGATAGCATTGGAATTGTGCCTGGCCACACAGTCATGGGTGTATAATGAGTAGAGCAGTGGGCTAAGCATGCATCTTTTGGGTGTGCCTCTGTTGATATAATTAGTGAGAAGGAAACATTGCTT
Organism: Narcine bancroftii; assembly: GCF_036971445.1. Classification (NCBI taxonomy): domain Eukaryota; kingdom Metazoa; phylum Chordata; class Chondrichthyes; order Torpediniformes; family Narcinidae; genus Narcine; species Narcine bancroftii. The sequence continues at coordinate 215,879,261 of NC_091474.1, read as the reverse complement.
CTAATTCATACTTTCTGTGGTTTCCAATTAGAAAGTCGAGGATCCGGTTACAGAGGCCTAGAGTTTGTAGCTTCTTGACCAGCACTGAAGGAATAATGGTATTAAAGGCTGAGGTGTAGTCATTTAAGATCAGAGTATGTATGAATTGCTGTTTTTGAGTTGAGTTGAGAGCCAGTGATATTGCATCTGCTGTGGGAAAATTGTGACGATAGGTGAATTGCAGTGGGTCCAGATCTTAGGTACATGTTATTTCTGGCCATGACCAGCTTCTCAAAGCATTTCATCACAGTGGAAGTTAGTGGCAGCTCACACTACTCTTCTTGGAATCTGAGATGATTAATGCCCTTTTGAAGCAGGTGGAAACCTCTGACTGCAGCAATGAGAGGTTGAACACTCCGACTCGTTGATTGGTGCAGATTTTTAGCACCCTGCCAGGTACACCATCAGGGCCTGATGCCTTGCGAGGGTTCTCCTACTTGAATGATGTTCTGATGTTGCCCTCGGAGACAGATATTACAGGGTCCTCAGCCTTTTAAGGGATTCTAATAGGCACTGTTTGGTTCTTGTTCCCAAAGTAGGAATAGAATTTCTTGGGCAGAAATGGCCTGCACTCCTTGCCATAGCTGGCGTGTATCTGTCCTTAATGCTCTGATTATTTTTATAAACTTCTATCAGGTCTCCTGGAAGTAAAATACGAAAATCTGCAGACACCATGGTTTGAAGCAATTTGTGTGCTCTGTGTTGCTTTTCCCTGGGTGCTCCAGTTTCCTCTCACATTCCAATACATGTTTGGCGTTGTGGGCTAATTTGGTTGTAATTGGGCAACACAGGCTTTAATGTACAGAATTGGCTTCTACCCTGCAGTAAATGAAAACTTAAATTTACTTATTTTCGATTGAATTTAAAATTTAACAAAATTTAAATAATTTGATTGGAAGAGACTGCAATTTCAACTAATGTTGTTGTCTACATAAAGCAATGTACAAAGATAAACTATTGCAACAGCATTCATTTGATCACAAGGAACACAATTTTGGATTTCTTTCCTATCTGAGCAAAGTAATTTAAATTTAACCAACTCGATAAAATTGTCTTTGATAACTATTCAGAAAGTGACTTGCTTTATATAGGTAATGACAGAATATAACCATGATTTATATCATACATTCTAGCTGAGTGGTGAGAAAGTGAGAGGTGAGACCATAAACTAAAAAGTCGCTGGCCATTCGGGAGAGCTCAAATTCATCATCTCAAAGTAAGCTACAATATCTCAGTTTCTGCTGCAATTACCTGGTCGTTTTAATATTGGACTGTACAAGAACTTGCATGGATTATCACTGAGCCTTGAACAGGTTTGTATTGCTTTCATTATTCTATTTGGTCCAAGGTAAATTTGATTTGGCAAAAGTCAACATATAAATCAACATTTTGACATACATCATCATAACGGTAAACTACAAGTGGGGATAATTTAAAATAAAAATACTAATATAACTAATAGTAGTTAGATTGTTCAATGTTTGGCTATTTCCGTAGATCTAGAAAGAAGTGCAGATTTTTGGTATTGTATGACACTCCATAGACTCACAGAATGGAAGCACAGAAACAGGACTTTCAGGCCCTCTAGTGAATGCCTAGTTCCATTGACTAATACCCAGGCCACAACCCTCCATTCTCCTTCCATCCATGTACCTATCCAATCTTCTCTTAAATGATGAAATCGAACCTTTTCCACTAGCAGCTCGTTTCACACTCTGTGCACCTTATGAGTGTAGAAGATCCTCCTGTGATGTTCCCCTTATACATTTCACCTTTAATACACTGTTCTTGCTTCACCTATCCTGTTTACAATTACCCTGGCTATACCCTTCATAATTTTGTATACCTCAATCATGGCATGGTTAGCATAACAATGCTGTTACAGTGCCAGTGACCCGAGTTCGAAACTGGCTTTGTCTGTAAGGAGCTTATACATTCTACCTGTGTCTGTGTGGGTTTCCTCTGGATTCTCCAGTTTCCTCCTACCCTTCAAAACATACAAGTCCTGTAGGCTATTTGGGTAGAATTGGGCAGCATGGGCTCGTAGGTTGGAAGGGCCTGTTAGTGTTCTGTATGTCTTTTTTTTTAAAATTCTCTTCATTCTACATTGCTTCAGGGAATAAAGTCCAAATCTATTCAACCTCTCCCTATAACTCAGCTCTTCTAGTTCTGGCACTATCCTTGTAAATTTTCTCTTCAGTCTTTCAACCTTATTGATATCTTTTCTGTAGGCAGGTGCTCAAAATGGCACACAATACTCCAAATTTGCCTTGTCTTATACATCTTCAACAAAACACCCTAACTCCTGCACTCAATAGTTTGATTTATGAAGAATGCTATCCATTTGAGAAGAGCATTCAAGGAATTGTGCATCTGTATTCTCAGATCCCTCAGTTCTGCTAAATTTCATTCGCCATTATGCTGCCAGCTGCTCCAGAGCCCACTGCAAGCTTTGAAAGCCTTCCTCACTGTCCACTACACCCCCAATCTTTGTGTTATCTGAAAATTGGCTGATCTAATTTGCCATATTATAATCCAGATGATTGATATAGATATCCCTAAAGTACACTTTCTGGATTCTCCTACAAAACAAATGTCTAATCCAATTTACTACCTCATCCTGAATTAATTCTGATCAACTGGACTTTCCTGACCAACCTCCTATGTGGGACCTTGTCAAAGGGCCTTACTGAGGTCCTTACTGAGATCTGCTGTCATCACGAACTTTCATAGTAGCCTCCTCCAAAAACTCCAGAAGATTTGTTAGACATGCCCTACCATGAACAAAGCCATGCTTACTAATCATCCCTGGCTATCCAAGTACTTACATATCATATCTCTGGATACTTTCCAGTAGCTTACCCAATACTGATGTCAGATTCACCAACCAATAATTTACCAGAATATTCTTAGAGCTTTCATTAAACAACAGAACAATATTAGCTATCCTCCAAACCTCCATCACCTCACCCATAGCTAAGGAGTTTTAAATAACTCAGCTCGGGTTCTACAGTTTCTGCATAAGCCTCCTTGAAGGTCCAAGTGAATATCTTATAAGGCCCTGAGGATTATATCCATGCTTATTTGCCTCAAGACAGCAAGCACCTCATCCTCTGTAATCTGTATAGGGTCCATGACCTCATTGCTGTATTGCCTCACTTCTATAGACTCAGTGCTAGTATCCAAAGTAAATATAGGGGAGATCTTTAGTTTATCTCTTTTGGCTCCATATATAGATGACTACCCTGATCAATTTTGTTTCTGCCTTCCTTTTAGTCTTAATATGTCTGTAGAAACCCAAAGGAATTTCCTTCACCTCATCTCCCAAAGCAGGTTCGTGTGTTTGTTTAGCCCTCCTGATTTCTTTCTTGAGCGTTTTCCTGCATTTCTTACGCTCAAGCACCTCACTTGTTCCTTGCTGCCTATATCTGCTTTGCACCGTTCTTCTTAACCAGGCTTCAATATCTTGGTCAAAAGCTGTGGAATTCCCTCATGAGAGCTCATCGTCCTCCTTTCCTCTCTCATAAAACCTTGCTCTTTGGGCAAGATGTTTAGCCCCTATTCTTCTCATAGCTCCTGATGTAGTTTGATGCCAAATATTGTTTGATAACTTTCTTGTCGCTGCTGCAGACTGAAAGATTAATTGATTTAAGTTATGAATAAAATAAACTAAACTCTAAATTAATGAGGGGAAATGAAATCAGTGCTGTCACAATTCAGCACAGCAAAATATCAAAAATACAAACTGAAGCAGATATTTGCATTATTGAGGTAATGAGCAGAATTATGACAATGACTTTGGAAAGCTTGTAAGGTCATCTTAATTATGCATGCACAACTCTAACTTCAGGCAGATTAAGTAGAACATTGGAATAAATACTAATTTGGACCACTTTGTTCACATTGCTGTGACTAACTTTAAAGATTAGCCATTCCGACTGCAGTTCTTATATAACTGCAACTGAATAAAGTTTCTGTAGCAAGGATGGAAAGTTGCAGCCCAGTCCCCATCTGGCAGAAGAACAAACAAACTAATGGCGATGGCTAGAGTGCACCCTCTGCTACAACTGATGCACTGGGCAGATAAACAATAAAGTTTCAAGAAAAGCAAGAGAACATGGGAGAAGAAAGAGATTGACTAGGAGGTGTGTTTAAAAGTACAACAGGAGACAGCTAAGTGGCTGAAATAATAGTAACAGGAGATAGTAGGAGGCCTGTGAGACAAATTAAAAGCCACCAGACTGTGGTAAACATGGGAAAAGGCAAGGTGGAAGAAGGTACATGAGGAAACGCATGACCTGGGGTACAGAGCAGCAGTGGATAGAAATGGAAACAAGTGTCCCATCTGTTGCATCTCCATATTAATTATAGATATATTAATTCAGCATTGTTCACTTGTGCTAATTGTCCACTAGAGGCATTCCACTTCCAAAATTAGATTCCATTCATCAACGGCCTGAACTTTGGAAAAATATCTATAACTGCTGAGGTTGAGTTCAATACACAAATGCGCTGGAGAAACTCAGAATCAGAATTATTATCATAAAGTCTGAAAAAACATTCATATAAACCACCATGCAAAAAATAAATAAAAACAGTGCACAAAAAGTCAAAGTAAGGGAGTGTCTTCGGTTTATTGATCATTCAGGAATCTGATGGCAGCTGGGGAAAAGCTGCCCTTGTGCTGCTGAGTGCTTGTCTTTAGGCTCCTGTACGTTTTTCCCCAATGGTAGCAGAGTGGAGGGAGTGGCCTGGCTGGTGGGGTGTTTGAGGATAGAGGCTACTTTCTTAAAACACCACCTCGTAAATGTCCTCAATGGAGTGAAGGTGCCCATGATGCTGCAGGCGAAGTTAACAACCCTCTGGAGTTTTTTTTCCTCTCCTGTGTATTGTTACCTCCACACCAAACAGTGGATTCAACCAGTCAGAATGCTTTCCATGGTACATCTGTTGAAATTTTCGAGAGTCTTCGGTGGCATACCGAATTTCCTCAAATGCCCCACAAAGTATAGGTGCTTGTGGACCCTCACAATTGCATCAACTTGGAGGCTCCAGGACAGATCCTTGGAGATGTTACACTCAGGAATTCGAAGTTCTTGATCTTCTCCACTACTGAGCCCTTGATGAGGACTGAATCATGTTATCCTGAAGTCCACAATCATCTTGGTTTGCTAACAATGAGAGCAAGGTTGTTGGTGTGACACCACTCATTGAGCTGATCTATCTCCCTTTTGTACTCTTCCTCATTCCCATTTGTAATTCTGCCAACAACCATGGTGTCATTGGCAAATTTGTAGATATCATTGGAATTGTGCATGGCCACACAGTCATGGATGTATAATGAGTAGAGCAGTGGGCTAAGCACACATCCTTGAGGTGTGCCTGTGTTGATAGTCAGTGAGGAAGGAGGAGACATTGTTTCCAATTCATGTTGACTGTAGTCTTCCGATGAGGAAGTCAAGGAGATAGTTGCAGAAGGGGGTGCAGGTTTGGAGCTTATTGACCAGCATTGAGGGAATAATGGTGTTGAAGACTGCACTGTAGACTGTGAAGAACAGCCGTACATATAAGTTGTTGTTTTCGTGTTGACCCAGAGCTGAGTGGAGAGCCAGAGATACTGCACTGCATCTGTTGTGGAGAAATTTTGATGATTGGTGAATTGCAGTCGGCCCAGACCTCTGTTTAGGTACATGTTAATTCTGGCCATGACCAACTCTTGAAGTATTTATAACAGTAGATGTTAGTGTTACTGGGTGATAGTCCTGAGGCAGCTCACACAGCTCTTCTTGGGCACTGGGATGATTGATGCCTCTTTGAACCAGGTGGGAAACTCTGACTGCAGCAATGAGAGGTTGAAACTATCCGTGAACACTCTGACTAGTTGTTTGGCTCAGATTTTCAGAACCCTGCCAGGTACGCCATCAGGGTCTGATGCCTTGTGAGGGTTTACCCTCTTGAATGATGTTCTGATGTCGGCCTCAGAAACAGTTATCACAGGCTTTGCAAAATTTCTCATAGGGAATGTTAGGTTCTCCTTCTCAAACCAGGCAAAGGAATATTCAGCTCATCAGGTAGTGAAGCTTCACAGCTAACTATGGTGTTCGTCCTCACTTTGTAGGCTACAATGACCTGAACTTCCTTCCATAGCTGATGTGTATCTGTCCTGAAATGTCTATTTGTTTTACAAATTGCGTTCCACATGTCGTACCTGGACTTCTTGTAGAGATCGGGATCTCTAGACTCAGCAGTTTCTCCAGCACATAAGTGAACTGCATGCAACCAGGATAAACCCTTATGGGTTTTTTTTTGTATAAATTTAGACATGCAGCATGGTAACAGGCCCTTCTGGCCCACAAGCCCATGCTACAAAAATACACCAATTAGCCTATGAGCCCCATACGTTTTGAAGGGTAGGAGAAAACAGAGCATCTGGAAGAAACCCATACAGACAAAGGGAGAACATTAAAACTCCTTGCAGATAGTACTGGATTCCAACCAAGGTCATTAGCCCTGTAATAGCATTGCACTAACCATGCCATGCATTATTTCCTCTTTTCGATGCCACTGAGCTGCCCACTAATTCCAGTTTTTCTGCAATTATTCTGATTTTCAGAAGTCATGGTCTTTAGCTTCTCATTTTCATGGCTTTCACAATATTCTGTCTGCACGTCTGAATTGTCATTTTTTTTTCTTGCACAGATGCAACTGTGATTATTCATCCTTTCATCTACTACTCCCTTGGAATATTGTGGTAATTTTAGATGCCATTGCAGTTGGTGAATCTTATGCACTTGACCGGCTGTAGCAAGGAAGAATTTTGGTGCATTTATACATTGGACTGATGCAAAAGACAATGAATTCTCATCTCATATTTAGTACATTGATCAACATTGTACAATTTCTTACAAAGTCCCCTGTAAAAAATGATGTGTTACACTAAATTTGCAAATAGCTGTTAACGTGTTAAATAATGAGGATGTTCATTGATTTCTTTTTTGGTTCTGATGGAAGGCCATTGACCTGAAATATTGATTTTATCTTTCTTTCTCCCCATGCATGACCTAGTCTACAGGGTATTTGCAGCATCCTTTGTTTTTGTTTAGGCATCTACAATGTTTTTTTTTTCTGAATGAATGTTGCTTATTGACCATTTTCTACAATATCCAGGTCATTTTATGTTGTGTTGAGCAAGAGCACAAGAATGTAACACAGTAGATAACATTTAATATGTAAGAGTCTAAGAAATTCCAGTTGGTCTTCCATTATTGTAGGTAAAACCACTCTGGATATTCAAAGTTAAAAATGATGCCCTTATCGCACAGCTAAAGTGTGAGGAAGATGTCCTTTCCACAGCTTTATCTCTGACCATAATGCCTTCATTCATGGTTCCTTCAGTATTTAGTGTTTGTTTTATATAGGAACATGGAGGTCAGCATGACGTCAAGGGTCAAAGGGCTTGTACTGTGCTATAATGTTCTATGCAAAATTGCAAGTTCTAGTTCTGCTCAACGGAGAAGAGCAGCACAATCTCATGGAGGACTATGGGCCTCTACTGAGGGAGAGTATGACTGATGAGGTTGCTATATTTGGAAAAGTTTTTAAAATGAAGTCCCATCTGATCCCTAGACATATGTGAAGAATAACTGAGGAGTTTTTCTTTAATTAGAATTGTGGAACTAAGTGGAACTGAATTTTATCGTACTTAAATCGGCACCCACAATTCCCCCATCAAATTACTTTCTGGATCCAGATGCTGATGACCAGATTTGCTGGCCGATGATACCCTGCACACTCATTGAATGGTCTTGGTAATGCAGAGGGACCAGTGACACAGTGAGGAGGATACACCACAGCCAGAAAGACCAAACTACCAGCTTTACCAGCTGCAAAAATTATGAAGGATTAAAAGTTTTTTTTTGTTACGTAAATTACATTTAGGTAATTTACAATTAAATAGAACAAATAATTTTAAATTAAAAATGATAAAAATGTTTCAAATATGAAATAAAGTTCACTAAAATCCTTGGAAGTTATTAAAAAAATACATTAAAATTCTTGGTGTCCGGAAACTGTGCAGATTGATAGATGCTGGATAAGAGAATTTACTGGTTGCTTGAGATTTCATGTTGCATGATTGGTGAACTACCGGCAAAGTACGCCAATATTAATCTTCCATATTCTTTACCTATTTTTTCTGCATTTTTTTGCTGGTTGCTTGAAGCTGCTACTTGCATGAATTCTCGATAACAGGGGTTTTATTGTGGTAAATCAAAGCTGTTCATTTCATATAAATCTTCCCTCTATTCTTATCTGAAGATTCACAAACCCCATTGAAATCCTGGGAGTCTTTTGGAGTCCTGTGTAAAGGCACCGATTTACCCCAGTTTACAAACAATTAAGGAATAGATTCACTCCTTTATTTCGGCACACAATGGAAGCAACTTTCTTTATTCCCCTCAGCAGCAACATTGCATTCTTCAACTCCCTAAACACCACCCAGCCAAACCCCTCTGCCCTTCTCATTGGCTCACTGCCACATGGGTGATCCTGACACTCTCACTCTCCTCCTTCTGCGTCCGAGATCCATCAACCGTATGCTGACGTTTAGCACACCCGCACATACGCACTATTACTCCCGCGTGTTGCTTTGGTTACGTCATCAGAGGCGACCAGCATCACTCCTGAAGCAGGTAAGTATGCAACTGCGACACCAGTGTCTGGCTCGGATCAATATTTGACAGGCCATGTTAATGAGTCTGGAAAATATTGCTGATCCAATAGCAAATATGTGAAGAAGGCACAGCAATGCTGAAATTTTCAAAGAGTTTGAGGGGTTTTGACATGCCGTGAAATATTCCATCGAACCATGGAATGCCTACTGACTGGCTCTACCATGGCCTGATTTGGAAACTCAGATGTCCAGGATCGCAGAAGGCTGCAGAAAGCGGCAAAGTAAACCAAGTCCATCAACACCCCATCTACTGATTTAATCTACAGAGGTGTGGCCTCAAGAAGACAGCCAGCATCATAAAGGATCTCCATCACACTGGCCAAGCTCTTCTCTCACTGTTACCTTCTGGCAGAACATAATGAAGCATGAAGTCTGACTCCATGAGGTTTGAGAATTTTAACATTTTTAAACCTTCCTGTACTTGCCTAACCATAACAGTATCCTGAGGCCACATTTCTGCATGACTGACAGGACATTTTTGCACGGTAGGGCAACTGTGAATATTTTTTTAGTTTTTTTTCTCCTCTTCTTTTTATAGTTATTATAATTTGATTACTCACACGTGGTAATCGCACTTCATTTTTTTTAGTACAACTACAGACAGTAAGACTCTCAATACATCTCTACATAATATTGTTTTAAACTTTTCATCCATTTATAAACCCTGTGCCTTTATCTGGTGTTCAGCATACAGCTGCTCTGTATTTCCTACCTTATAATCGGAACTAAGCTTCAAGATCATTCCGCTGACTACTCAGTGGCTAGGGTTGTCATGAAGGTTGTGAAAGAAAAATTATAAAACCAACCAATTTCTTGTCAAGAGAAATTGCTATAGCACCCATCAACCTTCTATAATTTAGGATGTTATAGAACTTTCTAAGCAAATAGCAATTAAATGATCATAGAACATATCAATACACAAAAATCTCATGGGCTAAATCACATTTGATCCATTCCACTCTCAACACAATGTTCTGTGCAGTTGCTGTGATCAAACTCTATCTAAAAGTCAAATGTATGCAACCAAGTTTCCAGCCTTGTTGCCATTGCCATCTGTGAACCAGAGTGATCCTCAAGAGGTACTCAGACATTTAGCCCTGTTCCCAAACCACTTTCATGATCTTATTCTTGAATAAAATCAAAAAATCCAAGGAATGGGCTTGTGCTGCATGCACCATTCATGGCTAGTTATAAATCTGAGGGACTGAATGGAAAGTTTATCCAGATCCTCCTCTGTTCAGTGCCCCCCAATGCCTGATGAATGTAACAGTGGAACAGGTGAACTTTGCAACCTCCAGCCTGATCCTGCCTTCCACAGGGCAAAAGATGACCCTGAATGGAACACCTCAATGTCTGTTTCCAAGGGAAAGGCAGGCAAAAGATATATATTTTGGGGAAATGTTCTAAATTTAATCCTTTGACACTTCAGATAGGACAATGAACATTGTTGAACATAGCAGTCATGACATTGTTTCTCCACTTGAATAAAACTCTCATATTTTAGTCACATGATAGTCAGCAACACCTTTTATAATCATTTCTCATACCGTCATAAATCCATCCAGTAATCCTGAGCCTGGTTTGGGGGGTGCTTGTAATCTTTCCATTGTCCATTTTTCAATTATGGAAGCAACTTGGCTGTTCTCAGTGTTAAGAATCTGGAAGCCAGTCATGTTCACTCCACTGTAGCGGTAAGGCTCCAAATCCAGGGCAAAGATGTCCTGAAACATAAGTTCCACCATCAAAACAAGTTGTTGCTTATTCTGGACTGATCATTCTGACTGCTACCTTGTCCTTCCTGTTAACAGCACAATAGATAGAACTAATGCTATTGAAAAATGGGATTATGGTTTTCATTTATTTGATGTTTGTGGTCATTTCTGGCAAGGCCAGTAATTCTACTTTTTGTTAGCTACATTGAAGGTGAGCCACCTTCTTGAATGAGTAAGCCCCTCCCAAATTTATTTTAGGAAGGGTGCCCCATGATATTGAATGAACACCGGTGAAGGAAGATTCACATAACAAGATTGCAAGGAACGATGTTGTATGATTTGGAAGTTTGTGAATGGTAAAGTCCCATGAACTGTCATATTGTCTTTCCAGATAGGTTGAAGAGGGAATAATTGGGCATATCAATAAAATCTCAGCATGACAAGTGATTAATTTGGTGTTAAATATGTTGTTGATCCAGCTGTAAGACAGACATTTTTACAATGTAAGATTAATTCAGGGCAGTACAGTTAGTGTAACATTATTACAATGCCTGCAACCAGGTTTCGAATCTGGCACTGTCAGTATGTTCTCCCTGTGACCATATGGTTTCTTATGGGTGCTCTGGTTTCCTTCCATATTCCAAAGATGTACAGGGTTAGAAGGGTGATTGGTCACAGGGGGGTGTATTTGGGTGGTGCAGATTCATGGGCCAGAAGGGCTTGTTACCGTGCTGGTATCTCAAAATTAAAATTAAAATTTTTAAACTTTATTTGAAAAATAATTATGGTTGGAAACTGTGGATTAGGATGAACTATTTCCAGACTAAGAAACTTCATTGAGTGATGAAGTACCAAATGCTGGTTATCGTAGAACAGAGTCAACACAATCACACAGCAGAGAACAGACCCTCCAGCCAACTTATTCATGTCAACCAAGTTGGCATTCTGGGCTAGTCTCATATCCCTGCATTGGGACATATCCTTGCTCTCCATATATGTGTCTAAATGTACTTTGAACAGCAAAATCATACTTGTTTCTATAGTATCCTTTGGCAGCTTGTTCCAGATACAGACCTCCTGCTGAGTGAAAACATTTCTCGTCAGATCTCTCCCCTCTCACCTTAAACTAAGCCCTTTGGTTCTAGAATCGTTACCCTAAGAAATAGACTGTGAGCATTTGTTTTTTACATGCCCCTCATTTTATAAAGGTTAATAAGATTGCCCATCAGCCTCTTAAGCTCCAGGAATAAAGTCCTAGCCTCTCTAACATCTCCCTTTAACTCAAGTCCTTCGTACCCAGCCACGTCATAGTGAATCTCCACTGCACCCTATCCAGCTTATTGATAGCCTTCCCATAAATGGGTGACCAGACTCCCACACAAATCAACCATAGGACCATAGAACAATACAGCACAGAAACAGTCCCTTCAGCCCTTCTAATCCATGCCAAACTATTATTCTACCTAGTCCCCACCAACCTCCACCCTGACCATAGCCATGCATACCCTTTCAATCCATTTACCTGTCCAAATTCTCCTTAAATATTAAAAATGAGCCCACATTCCACCACTTCAGCTGGCAGCTTGTTCCACACTCCCACCACTCTTTGTGTGAAGAAGTTCCCCCTTATGTTCCCTCTAAATCTTTCCCCCTGAACCCACGTCCTTTGGCTTGTACCTCACCTACCCTCAGTGAGATCAACAGTAGGAGAGCAGCTGAACAATTGTTGAATGGCAGAATGTTTGGATTTAAATTCCTGATGATGCTGGAGGTAAGGAAATTCTGGGACAAGTAAAGATGTTCAGATTCTAGTCAATTCAAGTGCCGCTCAACACTCATGGAATGAAATAGAAAAGAATGCAATTCAAGGTTCATTGTTGTCTAGCACTTTTCCAATGCATTAACTTGGCGAGATGAAGGAAAGTGAGCTGAAAACAACTATTCATCAAGGAGTATCATCTTTATTCATCAGAAAATGAGAATAAATTGTTCAACTGCTTACCAAGGTGGTGAAAATGAAATGATAATATTCAGTCATCATTCCCATTGATAAAGCCTAAGAAAGAAAGAAATAGACAAGTCAAGCTCCAGCAGTTGTCCGACACCACTACAATATGAGAAATATTAATTTCAAGACAGCAGAAACAACATCATATGTTTTCCATTGTATAATTAGAGATAATTCAATGAAGACACCCATGAGAAGAGTGATTCAGCCACTCAGCTATTCCATATTCCATAGAGACTGGTCGGTCACTCATATGAGTGCGACTGATACCATATAACCCAGTACTACTTTCACATGGTCAGCTGGTTGGCGACTAAACCGGCTCCCCCACCAGGCCTGCCTGGTGCAGAGAGTGGCTAGACACCCTGCAGGATGAAAAAAATAGACCTGTCAAAGGACGGATGAACCCTCTTGTAGGATTCCACAGCCATCAAGCAAGCATTGGACCGTGAAGTGCAGAAAGGGCATGCCTTGCATCGAAGCTTGGTCTGGCCATTCTCTGCAACAGAACTTCCCCCAGCCATCTTGGACCTCACCATGGTGCTGGATCCGGGAGGGGATGTCGAGAGGGTGGATCTGAACCTGTGCGACCTCCTACTGATCTAAATCCATTCACGCTCATGCTGCTCCTTTCTGCGAACTGGGAAATTCTATCAAACCCCACAAACTGACTGAAAGGAACCAGAAGAAGATTCTATATTATGAAAGAGTCTCACTATTAGGGCTCTATTACAGTTACAAATATGCTACATGGAATATCAGATCTGTTTAGTTTGTGATGGGGAAGCTGTGTTCCAAATGTACACAGTATATTACTTGTCATGTCAGGCAAGACTCAGATTAAAAACACAGGCAGTAAACCAACATTATTAGAATGCAAAATAGAGAGTAATTGCTTATTTTGCCATTGTTGTATTTTATTCCTTTCCATTAAAATTTGACTTGTAAAACTAAGACCAGTGAGCTGACGTTGTTTTAATAGCCAGCTGAGAATGGGTTGAACAAAAATCAAGATTTTTCCACTTCAGATATATCATTCTCGCTTACTGGTCAAAAACACTTTGCAGATCCCTTTTTTTTGTGTGTGTGTTGACATAATGAAGACTGTCCCGTTGATGTTAAATTGCATCTTTGCTTTGTACAGTCACGAATAGAGAGTTGGTTTGCTCCTCCAGCAGGAATAATGTAACTAAACAAACAAAGCATGAATCCAGTAAAACTGAAGTACAAAGGAAAATTGAGCTCAACTGGAAACAGTTCAAACACTAAACATTTCAAATTAGTGGAATTGTTGAATCTAAGAATTGAAAGCATCTCCTATTTTCAAATGTTGACTATTCATTTTCACTTTCCCAGCATTCATCTACAGAAATACAGCTTAAAGGAAAACCACTGATTTTATTTGATTGAGAGATGCATCCAGCCAAACTCCACTGATGTGACACATTTTCAGAATGAAGTGGCCCCAATGGCCACTCATTTCATTTTCCTGCCCCATTCCTTTGCTCATATGTTTGTCCATAGTCTGATGGACAGTCAGACTGACACCACCCACAAATTAGAGGGCAGGACAGTTAGTGTAGTTGTTAGTGCAGTGCTGTTACTGCACCAGTGACTGGGGTTCGAATCCGGTGCTGTCAGTAGGAGCTTGTACAGTTTCCGTGTCTGCCTTGGTTTCTTCTGGATGCTCAATTTTTCTTCCATCATTCAAAATCCACTGCAGTTTGGAGGCCAATTGGGTGTAATTGAGCAGCACAGACTTGTAGGCTGTAAGGGCCTGATATCATGCTGAATGCCTAAATCTTAAAATTTAAAACACCTCATCTTCCATCTGCCATTAACATTAACTTCTCCGGTTTCTGGTAACCACTTCCCCATCTTCTTCCTCTTGTCACCTTTCCTCTAGCTCCATCTTCCTCATTCTTTTTCCCCACATTCTCCTTTCACTGAGCCAAACTCAACTCTCTTTTTAAAAAAAAATATATTTTATTTATTAGAAAACAAAGTAATAACCACAATTACAAAATGAAAATATTAACAAATTATCAAAAAAATTTCATGGTTGCGTAGAAAAAAATCTAACAAGAACTACAAATAAACCTAATCACTCCACCCCCATATCTACCCCTCCCCTAAACCAAATCCTACCCCCTACTCCCTTAAGAAAAAGAAAGTAAAAAAGAAGAAAAGAAAGAAAGAAGGAGAATAACTCAAATCATTCATTCACTCCACAGTGTGGACCCAGCAGCACCCACAATCTGTCTCAGATTTTCAATTTGGCATAATCCAAATATGGGCTGCAAATCTTTTTCAGTACATAATATTTATTCCATAAATTATACATTATCCTCTCCATTGGTATATAGGACCTCATTTCCGAAGGTCATCTTTGTAAACTAAGCTCCATCTGATCTTTCCGTGAAACAGCTATACATTTCCTTGCTACTGCCAAAGCCAATCATAAAAATGCCATTTGAAATTTATCCAATTTATTAAGTGAAGCCATTTCAGTAACTTCCCCAATTAAAATGGTCTTTGGGCCTAAAGAAAATTGTATTTTCAGGATATCCTGCAAGCAATCTCTTCATCTAGCACAAAAACCCTCAACTTTATCACAAGACCAAACTGAATGCAAAAAAAAAAGTACCCTTTTGCTCATTACAATGAAAAGACTAATCTGAAGCATTCAGATTTTATCATTTAAAATGTTCTGGAGTTAAATATAATTGATGTATAAAATTATAAGTCACCCACCTATATCTAGCCAAAATCAATTTTCACCTCTCCTCTTATCATAGTCAATTGAAACCTTTTGTCTGTGGGCCTGTATTCCTCCCCCTCCCATTTTCTACCCTTTGCTCTCCATACTTTAATTCAGACACCAATCTTTTTCACTCACTCCTTGAGGAAGTACCAAGGCCTGAAACATTGGTGATATATCTATCTCCATTGGATGCTGCGAGGCTGGCTGAGTTCCTCCAGTATTGCTCTGCTTTTACAACTTTTCAGAATGCAGGCACCACGATTTATCAGTGAGAGTTGAGACTTAGCTTGGATTCGTCTCCTAACCATTTCCCCCAATAACGTGGATTATATTTAAACAAAATAAAGTTAGATACCCCTGATCATACAATTTCCTAACTACTGATGAAGCAAAGTCATGACGTTAACTTTGATTTGCAGGTTATGCTGTAGGACTTGAGTCAAAACATAGAGATGCTGAATGAATTCAGCAGGTCTTGTAGCGTCCATAAGAGACAAAGATTTATTATCAGTGTTTTGGGTCTGAGCTCTTCCTCAAGGTATGAGCAAAAAAAGACAGGTCTTTGTGTTAAAGGCTGAGGAGAAAAAGGGGGAAGAATGGGAGGGGGACCAACAGACAAATGGTGTTAATTGGATATGATAAGAAGACAGGTGTGTATTGACTTTGGCTCTGTGAAAGGAAACAGAGAAAAGCATAAAAAGGAAGAGAGAGAAAGAGAGGAAGGAAAGGAAAGGAGACAGGGGAAGAAGATTGGGGGGGGGGGATGTTTCTAATAGAAGCCAGAGAAGTTGATGTTAATGCCATCAAGCTCGTGGCTGCCCAGATGGAATATGAGGTGCTGTTCCTCCAATTTGCAGGTGGTCTCAGTCTGGCAGTGAATGAGACCATGAACAGACATATCAGCAAGGGGACAGAATGGGGAATTGAAATGGGGACTATTTGGAAATCTAAGCTATTGCACCAGACAGAGCCGAAGTTCTCAATAAAGTAATATCCCAGTGTCTGCCCAGTCTTTTTGATGTATAGGAGACCACAATGGGAGGGCCAGATGCAGAAGGTGACCCCTGTATAGGATGTATAGGAGACCACAATGGGAGGGCCAGATGCAGAAGGTGACCCCTAGAGATTCAAAATTGAAGTGTTTCAGCCCTTGGAAGGACTCTTTGGAGCCTTGAATGATGGTGAGGGAGGAGGTGTGGCATAAGTGGTGCATCTCCTGCAGTCACAGGGATAGGTGCCAAGGGGAATGATGGGTGGGGAGGAAGAAGTGGATGAGGGAGTCACAGAGGGAGCAGTCCCTGTGGAAGGCAGAGAAGGGAGGAGAGGGAATATGTGTCCATGGTGGAAAAGCATAGTAGATGATGGAAATGGCGGAGGAAGATATGTTGGATGCAGAGGCTGGTGGGGTGGTAACTGAAGACCAGGGGAATCATGTCCCTGCTGTGTGTGGGGTCAGAGGGGGCCAGGGCAGATATGAGGGTAATGGAGAATATCTGGGTGAGGGCTGGGTTGATGGTAGTGGAGGGAAAGCCACGTTGTTTGAAGAAAGAGGACACCTTGGATGATTTGGCATGGAAGACCTCATCCTGCGAGCAGATGCATATCATGCAGTGTCTTTTGAGTTGAGGTATCATGCTTCATACTCATTTGGCTTTTAAATAGAATATAATTCATTGAATGGTAATACAGGCTGTGAACTGAATGAAACAGCATATTAGTCTATTTGTCCTTCATGCTTGTGCCAATATTTTGGTCCCATTTTCACCCATGTTTCACATATGGCTACAAGCATTTCCTTTTAAATATTTGTTCCATTTTCCTCTTTTAAGAAAGTGAATGAATTTGCATCCCTATTACAGAGGCAGGTTATTCTGCATTTTAATTTTTTTTTTGCCTCATCTTGTCTCTGGACTTGTTGTCAGTAACTGTATTTCTAGCATTGAAAACACAGCTTCTTTATTTACACTGTCAAGTCCTTCCATAATTTTGAATGTCTCTATTCAATTTTATCAAGTTCTGCTCCAATACAAAGTATCCTAGCTTCACCATGTTAATGAATTCTCACATATCTTCAAATAATCACCCTTTGCAATAGCCAACTATAGTGTGCTGGAGTCGAAGGAAGTTCTGTAATTGAATCAAATTCAGATTCACCAATTCCTTTTCATAATGAATTATATTTTTGTCCAAGATTGGGCTTCTACATGAATTAATTCATAAAAAAGATTGATTCATGGTTGAGGAAGGCTAGTGATGATAGTTAGAGAAAAATAACTTTATTTTATTAGACAGTTAATGCCCAACTAATAATATTAACTTTAAACTACGCTGACATATCATTAAACTCATAGTAAGTGTTCCCAATGGCAAAACAAATTTGAAAATGCAATAATTATGCTAATATCTTGTAAGCTTATAGCAAGATTAAATATTTATTAAAAGCTAAAGGAGTTTAACATAGCAATGGTTTAGATATAATATGCGATACGCCACACTGAGCAAGGGCTAGGAATTTCCTTGGAGATACTCCTGTTTGCAAGAGTTACTTTTCTAAAAGTATATGTGAGAAGAGATTTGGATATTGCTGAACTTTTAGAGAAGTAATTCCAGAATAGCAGTTCTGACAAAGGGTCTCAGGCATGAAAGAGTAATTCTGTTTCTCCTTCCAAGATGTTGAGACTCGATAAAGTCTCAGTGAGACCTCACTTGGAGCACTGTGTGCAGTTTTGGGGACTTTATTTAAGAAAAGGCATGCTGGTGTGGAGAAGGTTCAGAGAAGATTTACTAAGAATGAAAGGGTGAGCATATGACTAACTA
Source organism: Narcine bancroftii (assembly GCF_036971445.1). NCBI lineage: Eukaryota > Metazoa > Chordata > Chondrichthyes > Torpediniformes > Narcinidae > Narcine > Narcine bancroftii. Next base: position 215,861,190 of record NC_091474.1, on the reverse strand, counting down.
TTGTTGGCTCTTAGACTATGTTTGTTGGAGTAGAGAGGGATGGGGAAATCTCAGAGATGCATCTTGATAGCTGAAAAGCCTAGACGGAATAGATGTGGCAAGGATGCTTCCCATGAGCAGTGCTGATCCGACTTATGTCAGGACAGCATAACAGCAGTCTTTAATGCTAGATATAGGCTGGTGCAATACAATTTTCTGTGCTAGCTGTATTTTACACCACAAAAAAATTACACAAGGTAAAAGCTGAAATCCCAGAATTCTGGTTTAGATGCAGCATAGAGACAGGAACCTTTGAGCATTCAACCTGGCTATGCATCAAGGTGAGACCCTTTTGTGTAGGTCTAGGAGATATTAGGGGAAAAATCACAGGTGTGGACTTTCCACAGGATCTTGAGCTGTTCCTGCTGCGGAATATCATGGACAAGAGTTTGAGATTGTCCATATAATGAATTCAGTTTGTGAGGCCAGTAAATGTATAGTGGGTATCTGGAAGTCTGGCTCACAGCTGAGCACCACAGGTTGGAGCATGGAGATGCAGAGCTGTGTTCCTCTGGAGAAAATCGCCTGCAATCTGAAGGGGAATGTGGCAACCATATTTACATTAGAATGCAGGTATGATTACACCAACTCCCCCCCCCCCCGACTTCCTTATTTAAAAAAAAATGGATCAGTGGATGGCAAGTCCATGCCAGTCCCAGAATGTCAAGATGGAAAAAAATGACTCTGAGACCCGGTGTTGTCTCTTTTTTGTTTTGTTTCTTTCGGTGTACTTTAGGTTGCCCAGGTATCTTCTTGACGATGTTACTTTTGGATTATTTATGTGACCCATTTTTAAACATTGTGATTTTGTTGTGTTTTATTCTCTTTTGTAATTAGCATGTGTTTATTGATTTACGATTTTGGGGTGGAAAGTGGGTGAGGGGTGAAGGGAAGGGGGAAGGGGAAAAAAGACCGGGTATATTATATTCTGTAAAAGAGGATGAATGTTCTCCTGTGTTGTTTGAATTGTACAAGTCTGTAAAATAAAAAAAAATTAAAAATCCAAAAAAAATGGGTGTTTCCCATGGTAGGGGATTCTTGGACAAGAGGGCATAAATTCAGGATAAAAGGGTATCAATTTAAAACAGCAATGTGGAAAAATTTCTTCATTCAGAGGATCTGTGGAACCTTTTGCCACAGGTGGCTGTGGAAGCAAGGTTATTGGGTGTATTTAAGGCAGAGATTGCCAAGTATATGATTGGTCATGGCATCAAGGGTTATGTGGAGAAAGCCAGAGAATGGGGCTGAGTTGGAGGATGGATCAGCTTGAGATTGGAATATCAGACCCGACTTGATGGGCCAATGGACCTATTCCTGCACCTATATCTTGTGATCTTGTGATACCACCTGGAATGTTGAGTTTTTCAGTTTTTTTTTCTTTTAATACCTGGATGAATGAGAATAACTCAGAAGAATCTCCCTTCTTAGGTGAAAAATTGTAATTTTCTGGTTTTTTTTTTGAGGTGCTGGAGAATTGTTCTACTCACTGTGCAGTTTTAGAGACAACGTAATGACTAACAAAAGAATGGTATCTGATGGACCTGTTCTGAATCACTGTTTTTGTGGATGAGAGTACAGGCATAAAAGGAGAGATGGGAGGAAAAGCTTGTGTTGCAGGTTATAAGGTTTGGGTGTGAGTAGGTGGGGTGTGACAAATGCCATGTAGAGATATGTATTTCATTTGCACACATCTCATAAATAAATAATTTATGATAAATATGCATCATAAATATGTTTCATATATCCATTCCTATTTTTTCCTCCATAGAATGAACCCAAAACGGGAAGTCGACAAATGTATGGACAAATTCAGCAGGTCCCACAGCATCTATAGGAGGTACCGGTAAATGTAAGCTAATGATTCAGGCCTGGATCCTTCAAGTTTTGCTTCCTGTGGATGCTGCATGACCTACTTAGTTTCTCCAGCATATTTGTGTGCTTCACTGGACTCCAGCATCTGCAGGCTTTTTAGTTTAAACCAAAATCAGGAAGATTGACTCATAAAATTGCTACTAAAGATTTATCTGTGTGCCAGTATCATTTATATTGATGACTCCTCCGAGTCTGTAAGATTCATAGCACATGAAATCCTTCAACGAGGGTAGGATTTGTTTATTTCTTTGGTAAAATTATAGTCAAGTCTGCCTGAAATCTGTGGTGAAGATTGAACATCCAACATGAAATATGATATTTGTCATACACAGCATGTTTCTGAAAGTTTGCAAGCAACAAAAGAATAATTGAATGCATATTTTGTAAATACTCCATGGACTCATCTTATAGTTCATTTGATTTACAATAGCATATTTCTTTTTGAATCATATTATTCTTTATTTATGTCCCTTCAGAAAAAAATTGCAGAACCACACATCCTGAACAGTTAATATAGGCTGAAAAAAGAACATGTAATATAGTGCTAAATCAATATTTACATTGAATTTTTCACATGATACAAGGTGGACAAACAATGGCTGTGAGCCTTACTACACTAATAATTTAATTTTAAATATTATATGTAACATGCAAATAACAACTGCTCATTTCATTAGGTTTTAAGCAAATGTAGATTGGGTTTTAGTCCTGGAATTAGTTACCTGCTTCAAGATGCCGGCTGCCATCTCGTGACTACAGTCAAATATTATGTGAAATTCCTTATTCTTTTTCATTTCCTTCAGCAAGGGCTTTGAATCCTTTGTATCTGCGGGAAGCTGACGAATTTTCAAGCGGATGCTATACCGTGATGGAGCTTTAATGAGTTCTTGTAACCGAATCAGACCTTGAGCAAATGAAAAAAAAACGCAAATACAACATAAGACATCTGACCTTGAGGGGGAAAAAATAATTGGCATTTATTCACTTTACTGCATGCTGCACAAAACATAATCATGTTGTGTCTGTTAGAGGCAGATGAATCTTCATTCAAGGATCTATTGCTCTCAGCCCATGTGTGCCAGTGTTGCTACTAATCATTCTAAATGCCCGGCGCATATTGTTATCAGGGAAAAGTCAAAGGTCGCTTGCTGCGTGGCAACACGTTCTACCGACTTGTATGCCCACTGAAATACATTTATTCTTACTGTTACCGTGGTAATGAATGATGACAATAAGGTGATATTAATTCATTTTTTTTCAGGGAACGGATGGGACATGACTGATTTACAATTCAGCCTATAACTCTTAAGCACATTGTGTTTTTTTTAAATCACTTTGCATTTTTTTCTGCAATATTATTGTTTTTGAAGTTGTGGAATATCAATGCAAGAAAATTTGTACTTTTATTATATTCCACACTGAATGTCAGAACTAAGAACTTAAATATAAGATATATTGCAGTCAGTACAGTGAGGCTCATGAAAAGTACTTTACCCCTATACTCAGGAAGGTAGCTCTCTGTCCATTTTTTTTGTATCATACATTATCTTCCTTTTTGGCCCAACTAGACAAAATTGAGTGCATTGCTATTAATCTGCACCAAACCTTTGTGCACCCTTACATTTTGAGTTCACATGTAGTAGAGATTGGATTGCAAGTTTTGAGCTGAGCAACTGAGATTGATTCAAGTCGAGGCCCCAAAGGTAGCAGCAAAGAATTCTGACTCAAAGCAATACTCAGTCCTCCGCAATCTTTATATTTCATATTTCTGTACTCTGCCTGCAGCACAATGTATTAGTTATTGATCGAAAACCTCTCAATGTCCTCCCCGTTCCCTTTCTCAATACAAATATTTAAACTCTGTGGCAAGGACATCAATGCTGTTCTTGAAATTGAACACAAATGGATTAAACTAAATGCCAGAATCATTTAAGATAAAAATAACAATCCACTTTAGTTTTTGAATGTCTGCTCGTAGTTACCAGCTATGCAACATTGTTCATTTAGTTCTGTGGGCTGTTAGCCTTAGGCTGAAATTATTAAAACAAAAACTTTAATTGATCCATTTAATGAACCATAATCATTGGGTGAGACATGCACATATATCTCTGTTACAAGGCAAGTGATGTTGTCATCCCAGTGAAGACTAATCATTGAATTGCCTGAGGGAATTCCTGGAAGAAGGAATAAAGTAATTTTAATTGACAACTGTCTTGGGGTATCTTAGTTAACTTTGTTAGACTACTTTTTATTGCTTCACTGGATGCAGTGGATAAGAAAGTATAATTTAAGCTGGGGTAGGTGTGAGTAAAGGGAGTTTGGAAACACATCCATTCATCCAGAAAATTGCTTTGGCAAAGTGTCACTGCATACATCATGAAGCTAATGGCTTTAACTAGCCAACTCTCACCTAGCATATTCATTGGGTTGCTGAATTATGCAAAGTCCCAGGTTTTGATTTCCAATTTGAGCCCAATTGGCTGCCATTAGCAAAACATAGTGATATGCCTCAACGGCATAGGTTAGAGGTAGGGAAAATAGCATCTAGAGTTCAATGTGCTCTGCTCCAGTATTTGTTAGCTGGAAATACACAAACTAGGCAAGGAAGCAGGATCATACATGACACTGCCACCCTTTGCAGTCAATTACTTGTTTCAGGGCCATCCTTAGGAGCTGCGGGACCCAATTGGAAACAGTTTTTATGGAGCCCCAGGTTCACACTCAAAGTCTGGAGAATCTTAGAGTGTTATTATAGACTTTATATCTCTATGGTAGAGTGGAAAGCAATAAAAATGTACACTTAAAAAGTGCATGTGAGTTAAATATAAACAGTGTAAACAAACACTACTGACTTTTTAAGAATTCAGAAGAAAATTAAAATCATTGCTGTTCTCCATAAAACCTGCAATGTGGTGTTAGGTGTATGTTGCAACATGCTGTTGTGTGTATTTGACAAGACTAAAGTAGATATTACCCAAGTGCGAGGCCCAATTGGGAACAAATGGTCCAACCGGCTTAAAGGTAGCTTGAAGTTCCGAATACCGAAAAGATCCAACAATCAAAGACAGATGACACAGGATGAAACATTTGAAAAAGACATCGAGAACAATGTTTGTTGCTGTATTTATCTTATTTAGTAAACAGAGATCAAGTTGTTTTTTTTGGTACGTATTAAACATTATTTCATGCTCAAAAAGAATGCCATTGTCTTTTGTGATTGTTTAACCATAAGTATTCTGCAGATACTCTTCTTTGGCTTGGCTTCGCGGACGAAGATTTATGGAGGGGTAATGTCCACGTCAGCTGCAGGCTCGTTTGTGGCTGACAAGTCCGATGCAGGACAGGCAGACACGGTTGCAGCGGTTGCAAGGGAAAATTGGTGGGTTGGGGTTGGGTGTTGGGTTTTTCCTCCTTTGTCTTTTGACAGTGAGGTGGGCTCTGCGGTCTTCTTCAAAGGTGGATGCTGCCTGCCGAACTGTGAGGCACCAAGATGCATGGTTGGAGGCAATATCAGCCCACTGGTGGTGGTCAATGTGGCAGGCACCAAAAGCTTTCTTTAGGCAGTCCTTCTACCTCTTCTTTGGTGCACCTCTGTCTCGATGGCCAGTGGAGAGCTCGCCATATAACATGATTTTGGGAAGGCGATGGTCCTCCATTCTGGAGACGTGACCTACCCAGCGCAGTTTGATCTTCAGCAGCGTGGATTCGATGCTGTCGGCCTTTGCCATCTCGAGTACTTCGATGTTGGAGATGAAGTCGCTCCAATGAATGTTGAGGATGGAGCGGAGACAACACTGGTGGAACCATTCTAGGAGCCGTAGGTGATGCCGGTAAAGGACCCATGATTCGGAGCTGAACAGGAGTGTGCGTATGACAACGGCTCTGTATTCGCTAATCCACAGTGATAGGGGGTCCTCATTCATGAGCGCAGAGCTGCAACAGTACCTTCTGGAGTGTGGTATCGCTTCAAGCAGGACCACGAGCTATAACCCACGCAGTAACGGCCAGGTCGAGAGGGAGAATGCCACCATATGGAGAGCGGTTACACTAGTTCTCCGGTCTAAAGGTCTCCCCACCTCTCACTGGCAGGAGGGTCTCACACTCCATCCGCTCCCTCCTATGTACCACAACAAACGCCACCCCCCACGAAAGGATGTTCCTTTTTCCGATAAAATCCGAATCAGGAACCACTGTACCGGCATGGCTCACTGTCCCTGGCCCCGTCCTTTTGCGACGCCACGTCTTGTAAGGTAAAACATCATGAGATGGGAATGTGTAAGGAGTTACCCTGCCCTGTACAGGGCTGTAACAAGATGTAAATGCATCCTTGTACTTACAAGATAAGAGAGACATTGATGGATTGAGAGGCAGGAAGCTAGCAGGGAAAGGATAGCAACAGTTTTAGTCATTGGACAAGTAATGATATGATGATGTTCTAAGCACGTATCCAAGGGTATAAAAAAATCACCATTTTGCTGATAACGGCAGAATGCATTCTCCGACTAACATGGTTAGTCGCAAGTGTTACAATCCGGTAATAAAGAACAAAGAGCCCTGATTTCGACTCAGTCTGGTGTTTGTCTCACTCATTCATGAACAAAGCAGACCTAACAGTCTGGCACTCAAAGAACGACCCCTTGGTCGATTGAGTGACTCTACTCCACGCGAACCCGCATTACGCCTACGTTGAGTTCTCAGACGGGCGGGAGGACACTGTTTTGGTGAGGGACCTAGCTCATGATACGGTAGACCCAGCAAACCCCCCAACCCAACCTTCCCCAACTCTTGATTCCCCAGGCCCCAAAAAAAAAAGATTAGCGTATCTGCAGATAGTACTGAGCTGCTTATGGTCATTGTTCAGATGGCTAAAAAAAACAATAATCGAGAAACATCTGATCCAAAGCATTTAGGATACAAGGAAACAAACAATATTTCACCTTTCCAGACCTCATCCTGGGAGCAGATGCAAAATCCAGGTACAACATTTTACAGAGAGGCTGCTTTCAATTAGAGCTTTAAGGGTAGGAATTCAGGGAATAAACTCCTCAGTTCAGGACTTAGTACCTGAAATCTTGGATCAGCAGTTTAAAGAGAGAGAGAAAAGAAAATAAAGAGAAATGGAGGGGGAGAGGGAGACAGAGAATATCTCTATCTTTAGAAAAATGGATGAGTATGTCATTGTGATATTTAGGATAACAGCAATAGAGTTTTGGATGATCTGGTGGGTTTTTTTTCCAGACATACAGCATGGTAACAGGCCCTTTTGGCCCACAAGCCCAAGCTGCCCAATTCCACCCAATTGACCTACAAACCCTTGGAATGTTTCGAACAGTGGGAGAAAACTGATGCCCTCAGGAAAACCCACTCAGATAAGGGGCGAACATACAGACTCCTTACAGAAAGCGTGAGATTCGAACCCAAGTCCCAATCACTGGTGTTCTAACAGCATTGCACTAACCACTATGCCAACCGTGGTGCCCTTCTTTTAGTGGAGTGGAAGGTAAGTGGGTGGACAATCAAGAAGAAGAGTTCTCAAGACAACAAATAACAGAAGCATTGTTCAGCAATACAGTAGAGGATGAGGTAAATGGAGCACAAACAAGGGATTGCATGGTCTTGGTAAATGATTAAGACATAATTTGAGGCTTATATTACTTTAAAAAAATTACAAGGTATACTTGCTCTAGTCAGTAGGTTCCAGGAATCTAACTCGTGGTGGTGATAGGAAAAACAGAGAATGAATCAAAACTGGCCAGGAGAATTTAGTGAGAAATTAGGTGATACTTGAATGAAGTTAGAGAGAAAGAGAAGACAGGGAGGCAGAACTAACAAAACAGACAAAGTGTTTCCAACCATTAATGGTGAGGAGATGCATCTCATTACTGCAGACACTTCTTAAACTATTCAATATTTAAATTCAGAAAGACATTGACCTGCAGCATATTCCCCATGGGAAAGCAAGGATATTCCATAATCTACTATAAGGTTAATGATGTACAAGATATACTAGCAATTTAAAAGCCTGGCTCAATGTAAGGGGAAAATAATGAATGAAACAAAATTGGAGTTTCTCCATTCTAATCCCTGTCACACAAAAGATTCATCAAACCATTGAACCATATAACACTATAGCATAGAAACAGGCCATTTGGCCCATTTTGTTCATGCCAAACTATTTTTCCACCCATCAATTTTCACCCAGACAAAAGCCCTCCAGAGCCACCCCATTTCTGCCCCTCTCTAAAATCCTCTTAAATGTTGCAGTCAAACTCACAGCCATTACTTTCTCTGGCAACTGATTCCACAAACTCATCAGCCTCTTAGTGAAGTTGTTCCCCTGATATTCCACTTCAACATAGAACACTACAGCACAGTACAGGACCTCCAGTCCACAACATTGTGCCTTCACATATATTCCTTGAAAAAAAGTACTAAACCCTTCCTGCCTTGTAACCCTTTATTTTTCTTCCATCTATGTGCCTGTCTAAGAATCTCTCAAAGGCCCCTAAAGTTTCAGCCTCCACCACCATCCCTGGCAAGGCATTCGAGCCACCAATAACTCTGAGTAAAAATCATACACCTGATGTCTGCTCTAAACCCCTCCCTTCACTTTGTACATATGACCTCTGATGTGTGCTATTCCTACCCTGGGAAACAAATGCTGGCTGTCCACCTCATCTATGCCTATAATCTATGTTAAGTCTCCCCTCATCCTTCTACGCTCCAAAGAGAAAAGTCCCAGCTCTGCTAACTTAGCCTCATAAAACTTATTTTTCAATCTAGGCAACATCCCGGTAAATCTCCTCTACACCCTCTCCATAGCTTCCACATCCTTCCTATAATGAAGAGACTAGAACTGAACACAATACTCTAAGTGTGGTCTCAGCAGAAATTTGTGGAGTTGCAAATGCTCCCCCTATTAAAGAAGCCCAGCATCCCTTAGGCCTTTTTTAACTATCCTATCAACCTGAGCAGTGACCTTGAGGGTTGCATGGATTTGGACCCCTCTGTTAATCCACACTCTTGTTAACCCTATACTCAGCCTTCTGGTTTGTCCTTCCAAAGTACATCACCTAACAGTGATCCAGATTGAACTCCATCTGCCACTTCTCTGCCCAACTCTGCATCCTGTCTATATCTTCTTGTAACCTTCAACAATCTTCAGCTCCATCCACAACTCCTCCAACCTTCGTATCATCTGCAAATATACTGACCAATCCTTCTGCCTCCTCAGCTAGGCCATTTATAAAAATGACAAAGAACAGGGGTCCCAGGACAGATCCTTGTGGAACTCCACTATTCAACTGACCTCCAGGAAGAATATTTTCTTTCAACTATTACTCTTTGCTTTCTACCTGCAAGCCAATTTTTTATCCATGCAGCCAAAGTTCCATGGATCCCATGCCTCAGACTTTCTGAACAAATCTCTCATGGTGGACCTTGTCAAATGGATTGTTAAATTCCAAATAGAACACATCTACCACCCTATCCTCATCAATTTATTTTGTTACCTCCTCTAAAAACTCAATTAGACTCATGAGGCATGACCTTCCCTTCCCTTGAGTAGACTGTACTTCTCCAAATGTTCATGGATCCTATCCTTAAGAATCCTCTCCAATAGTTTGCACACCACTGATGCAGAGCTCACTGATTGATAATTCACAGAATTCTCTTAAATCTTTCTTAAACAAGGTGACTACATTTGCTATTCTCCAATCCTCTGGCACCTGACCTGTCACCAGAGGACTCAATGATCATAGCTACTGTTCCAGCTATCTCTTCCCTCACTTCCCATAGCAACCTGGGGTATATCACATCTAGCCCCAGGGACTTAGCAATCTTGATCTTTTTAAGAAAATCCAACACTTCCTCTTCCTTAATCTCAACTCTGTCCACAACACATCTGGTCTATTTTAATCTCAACCTGATTAAGGTCCTTTTCACTTGTGAATGTTGAAGCAAATTATTTATTTAGGACCTCTGCAACCTCCTCCACTTTCAGGCACATTTTGCCTCCTTTATCCTTTAGCAGCCTCACTTTCCTTCTCGTCATCCTTCTGTTCTTCATGTACACATAGAATGCCTTGGGATTCTCCTTAATCCTACATGCCAAGGCCTTGTCATGTCCCCTTTGAGTTTACTTAAGTCCTTTCTTCAGATCTTTCCTAGCTACCATATGCTGTACTTCTCATGAGCCTTTCCTGCTTCCTATATCTAATGTGTGCTTCCTTCTTCCTCTTGACTAGTTGCCTTAACCACCACAGTTCACTTTTCCTACCATCTTTTCCCTGTCCCAGTCGGACAATCCTATCCTGAACCCAGCACAAGTGGCCCCTAAACTTCCTCCACATTAGTTCTGAGCTTTCACCATTGAACATTTGTTTCTAATTTACTCTCGCTAGCTCCTGCCTCATCCCATCATAATTAGCCCTTCCCCAATTAAACATTTTCTCATTTTGGCTGCTTTTATCCTTATCCATAGCTATCCTAAAGTTCAGGGAGTTGTAATCACTCTTATCAAAATGCTCCCCCAACGAGAGGTCCACCACCTGACAAGGTTCATTGCCAGTATTAGATCCAGTATAGCCTCTCCTCTCATCAGCTGGTCCACATACTGTATCAGGAATCCTTCTTAAACACACCTGACAAAATCATCCCCATCTATCCCACTTGCAGTCAGAAAGTGCCAGTCAATATTAGGGAAGTTGAAATCACCCATAACTACAACCCTGTATTTCCTGCACCATTCCAAAATCTGCCTGCTTTATCTGCTCCTCAGTGCCTCAAGGGCTATTTGGGGGCCTATAGACTACACCCAGCACAGTGATAGCTCCCTTCCTATTTCTGACTTCCACCCCCTCTATCACAGTCGACACCCCTCTGCAGCATCCTCCCTTTCTGGAGCATTCTACATTTCATTTACCACCTTTCAGTCATGTCCTCTTGTTCTTGTCTCATCCTACTTCAGTGGAAAAAGCCTGCTTGCATTTATGTGATTTCTACATCTCGTAATTATGTATACCTTTAACACATTTAATATAATTTAGGCATACAGCACAGTAACAAGCCATTTCAGCCCAGGAGCCAGTGCCACCCAAAGCAGGCAAATAACCCATTCCCCCCCCCCCCCCCCCCCCCACCACCAATACTTTTGAAAGGTGGAAAGAAACTGGTTCACCCAAAGGAATCCCATGCAGACACAGTGAAAATGAACAAACTCCTAACAGACAGCGCCAGATTCGAATCCAGCACTGTAATAACGTTGTGCTAACCGTGCCACCTTCTCTCCCTCACTCTCTGAAATGCCAGGAAATAAAGTCCTAACCTATTCAAACTTACCCAAATTCTGGCAATGTCCTGTAATTTTTCTCTGTGCACTTTCAATCTTATTGGGAGTCAAGTAGGTGTCAAGAACCCCACAAATACTTAAAATATGAACTCACCAATGGCTTTGAAACTTCAAATGGCTTCCCAGTCCTGTACTCAATATTTAGAATTATGAAAGCCAATGTGCAAAAACCTGCAAAGCCAACTTCACGGAATTATGTATTTGTGTGCCACATCCCTGTTTTACCATGTTCCACATTTCCCAACCTTGTAAATCCTACCACGGTTTCTCCTCCAAAAGGGCAGCACCTCATACTTGTCTGCATTATTTTACAGCCTATTTTTCCAGCTGAGGCAGATCACTCTGCAAGCTTTGAAAATATTCCTCACCCAATCTAGTATACCCCCAATCTTAGTGTCAATTGCAAATTTGCTGATCCATTTAACATTACCATCCAAATCACTGATATAGATGACAAAGAACAATAGATCCACCATCAATCCCTGAGGCTAACCACTGGTCACAGACCTTCAGTTATAGGAGCAATCATCTTCTCCAGCAAAGCCAATGTCTAAGATGTCCTGCCTCATCCTGAATACCAAGCAACTGAACATTCTTAACCAAACTCCCATTAAATAATATTGTCAAAGGCTCTACTAATGTTCATAGAGACAACATTCCACTGCCTTTATTTCATCAACTTTCCTCTTAACCTCAATAATCTTAATGATTGGTTAGATATGACCATTCATGCACTATCCCCCATCAGTCTCCATCTAAGTTCTTATAGTTTCTTAGAATACCTTCCAACAACTTCCTTATGACATCTCAAACTATTAGTTATTTATAGACCATAAGAAATAGTAGCAGAAATAAGCTATTCAGCCGATCAAATCTGCTCCACCATTTAACCATGAGCTGATCCATTTTCTCACTCAACCCCACTGCCCAGCCTTCGCCCAATAACCTTTGATGCCCTTGCTAATCAAGAACATCAATCTCTGCCTTAAATGCACCCAATGAGTTGCCCTTCACAACTGCCTATGACAACAAACTCCACAGAGTTACCACACCCTGGCTAAATAAAATCCTCCGCCTCTCTATTCTAAATGGTCTCTTTTCAATTGTGAAATTGTGCTCTCCTGTCCTAGACTCTCCCACCATTGGAAACAACTTTTCTACATATACTTTGTCCATGCCTTTCAATATTCAAAATGTTTCGAAGAGATCCTCTCTCATTCTCCTGAATTCCAACAAGTACAGGCCAAGAGCTGCGAAACATTTCTCATGTGATAACCTTTTCATTGCCGGAGTGAACATCCTCTGAATTCTCTCCTACAGCTGCACATCCTTCCTTAAATGAGGAGCTCAAAACTGCTTAGAAAACTCTGTGAGATCTCACCAGTGCCTTATAAAGCTTCAACATCATATCTGTAAAACTAAACCAGAAATTTCAAAGAATCTTATTCAATTTTATTATGAAAAAATTGAGGTTCTTACCCTTGCTCAATTCAAAGCCACAAAAATATTCTTTGAGGCTATTGACTTCAGTGCAGTCAAAGTCCCCTCACAAAGGAGGTGGTAAGGTGTCAATTACTGCAGGTAACCTCCACAAGTCCATATTTTGTTATCTGCTCTCCATCAAAAAGAAACCATAAGTCTTTAAAATTCTTTAACCAACACAAAAGAGCTTGTAATTCTCTATTTAAAATCCAGTCAGTGATTTAAAATGGAGAAATAGGAAAGAGTTTTGTCAATTTGTCATTTCGGCCCAACTTAATAACCCAGTCTGTTTCCTAGATTACAACCCTTCATTAACTTTTGTGCCAAAGAATTTATTAGGACATCACAAATTCCTCAAGTGTTCTCAATCCTCTCTATCCTTGTGAATGACTCCAGCTATCAGTATAAGCCACATTGCCAAACAGATCAAATATATTTTAATTAAATGGGGATATGCAAGTAATATTTCACCACTTGATCAGCAGAGGAGAGCTGAATTGTACACTTCACTTCTTACTTCAGGACCACAGAAGTAAACTTTAAATTAGGATACTCATCAGTTTCAGTACCAACATCAATTTTTTGAACAATTTACCATAAAAATACAATGCTCACGTGAAAAAAGGAAACAGATTCATGGTCAGTGCTCAATGATCTCCAATAGAGGGTAAAATACACCAGAATTTGTCATCGTTCTGGACATTTTCAGGTTAGAGGTGAGCATTAAATGAAAAGTTGCAATTTTAATTAATATTTCCCAATGTAGAGAAGAATATTTGTCATGCTAAAGTATGGCAAATCTTAACCATTTTTCACTGGTTTTGCAAGATCATGGCATTCTTTTGTCTTCTTGTGAATGTGGATCTTTTTCTACACCTAGTCTTTGGTTCTGCTATCTTTGTAAATATTTACAGCCTCAAAGGAGCTGTACATCAATCCCATAGTGGAATGTTGCACCAGTTTCCCCTGGTGACATCAATGGGAATTCTGTTATGTTAACACTTGGGCACTTTGAAGGCCATTATTCCCATTACAAAATGGACTAATTTCAAAAACATGATGTTCATTAATTGAAAATAATCAATATCATTTGAAGCCTCCATTTCTTAAAGAAAAGGCGACCACAGAATACAAACATTCACGGAAGCAATTTTGGAGATTGGCTAGCACTGATTGCTCCCATGAATTGACAAGATTGACATGCACATGGACTCTGATTCATAGAACCAAATCTTGAAAATCTGACAAGACATGGACATTTTCAGGTCAGCATGGCCAGAATTGATGGAGATCACCAGACAGATGAACAACTGCAGAGATGGTTCAAGGTTGAAGGTCAGGGGAGTCACGTGATGGAGTAATGGCTGGTAGGAGAATACCAGCCCTCTCCAGAAAAGAAGAAATAAAGTGAAGTAAACATAAAGCTCAAGAAATACAAAACACAACAAATAAAAGATAAAGGTGTGGAGAAAAGAAAGAAAATGGCACCTAAGAAGGAAAAACCAAAAACAACGAGAAAAAAGGAAAGACGTTGGAAGAGAAAGGAGAAGGCTTTACCTGCATGAAGAGGCAGGGACCCAACATGGACAGAGGGGCCCGCTCCCCGAGGTTAGTGGAGACCCTGCAGGGTCACGACCTCCTGGCCGCAGGACTGTAAAAATGCCTCACTGAGCCAAACAGAAGTGCGCAATGCGCACAACAAGGAAAAGGAAAACACCGACGGGATGGGGGCCCAGCTGTGGAGTGAACATACACAGCGCGACCAGCTGAGAGATGCCCGACAGCAGGGGTCTCAGCTGGAAGAAGAGGAAAGCAACGGGAAAGGGAGTGATAAGAAAGAAAAACAGCAACAAGAAGCCCAACAGATAACTAGCCCAGAAGAAGAGGACCAACAACACGAAGCCATGAAAAAAAAACCCAACAAACTGAGGCAAGCAGTTCAACAAGAAAGTCAGAAGAGACACAGATACAAGGAAGAGAAGTAGAAGACACAAACCCAAGAGCAGACACAGAAGAAGAAGAAGAAGAACACCAAGCTCTACACAGAGGAATAGAAGGTAAAATAGATGGACAGTACATAGGTTTTTTAAAAAATTCAAGAACAAATGAAAGCATTAAAAGAATGGTTGACATTAGAATTTAGTGAAATGAAAAGAAAAATGAAAAGTACAGAAGAAAAAGTGAATAGAATAAAGCTGGTCATGACAGAAATAGGGAAAAGATTAGAAAATGTGGAAGAACAAGAAACGGCTGTAGAAATGGAAGTGAATGACTTAAGAGGAAAATTGGAAGAAAGTGACAAAAAAGTTAAAGAGTCACAAGAGTTGTTAGCTCAGAAGATGGATATAATGGAAAATTATAGTAGGCGAAACAATATAAAGATAGTGGACCTAAAGGAAGATGAAGAAGGCAAAAATATGAAGGAATTTATAAAAGAATGGATCCCAAAAGTCCTGGGAACGCCATAAATACAGGAAAGAATGGAAATAGAAAGGGCACACAGAACATTAGCCCGAAACCACAGTCACAACAAAAACCAAGATCCATTTTAGTAGAATTTCTGAGACACACGACAAGAGAAAATATATTGGAGAAGACAAGGAATAAAATTAGAGAAGACAAAAAACCATTGGAGTACAAGGGTCAAAAATTTTTTTTTACCCAGACATAAGTTTTGAACTCCTAAAAAGAGGAAGGAGTTTAACACAACAAAATCAATCCTAAGGAAAAAAGGCTATAAATTTATGTTAAGATATCCAGCTATGCTTAAAATAGTTATCCCGGGGGAGCAAAGCAGACTATTCTCGGATCTGGAGAAAGCACGAGAATTTGCAGAATGTCTGCAGGACAGAAAGAGAGATGAAGAGATGTAACAAGAATGAAGAATGATGACTAACTACATATAAAGATGTAAAAATAATGTATAAGAACTAAAAAAGGGAAAGAAAAGGGAAGTAAGGGAGAGGGGGGGAAAGGAGGGGGAAAAAAGAGAAGAGGGTGAGCTTTGTTTTAATGTGAAAATAAAAGTCTTTTCTGAAGGGGGTTGGGTGTGAGAGATTAACAGTCACTGCGAAATCAGATGACACTTGCAAATGGGTTCACAATCCGAATGGAGAGGGGAGTTGTGGTTGCCCGGCAAGGGATAAGGGGTGACTCAGAGTGGGGGGGGGAAAACTTGGGGTAAAGGGAATTTTAGATGTGGGAGTGGTTGAAGTATTTTATGTTTTAGAAGTGTTGTTATACATTGAGTTCAAAAAAGGAAAACTGAGAGATGAAAATGGGGAAAAGGGGAAAGGTGGTGGGGAGGAAGTGGAAATGAGGTGAAAACAGAGTATGAGATGGCCATGTTGAACTATATGACTATAAATATTAATGGAATACATAACCAAATCAAAAGGAAGAGGCTATTAAATTTACTGAAGAAGGAAAATATAGATAGAGCATAAGTGCAGGAAACGCATCTAACTGAAGTGGAACATAATAAATTAAGGAGAGACTGGGTAGGGCACAAAATGGCAGCATCATATAATTCAAAAGCCAGAGGTGTAGCTATATTAATCAATAAAAATGTACCAATCAAAATAGAGGAGTAAATAATAGATCCAGCAGGGAGGTATGTAATGATAAAGTGTCAGGGATGGAGAATTGGATAAGCAAGTTTGCGGATGATACAAAGATTGGTGGTGTTGTGGACAGTGAGGAAGATTACCGTAGATTAAAAGGTGATTTAGGAAGGCTGGAGGTGTGGGCTGAGAAATGGCTGATGGAATTTAATACAGGTAAGTGTGAGGTGTTACATTTTGGAAAGGCAAATCTAAATAGGTCATATGCATTAAATGGTAGGCTATTGAGATGTGCAGAGCAACAAAGGGATTTAGGAGTGATGGTAAATAGTACCCTCAAGGCTGATACTCAGGTAGATGGTGTGGTGAAGAAGGCATTTGGAATGTTGGCCTTCATAAATCAGAGTATTGAATTCAAGAGTAGGGAGGTTATGATGAAATTGTACAAGGCATTGGTGAGGCCAAATTTGGAGTACTGTGTACAGTTTTGGTCACCAAATTATAGGAAAGATATAAACCAAATAGAGAGAGTGCAGAGAATGTTGACAGGATTTCAAGGTTTGAGTTACAGGGAAAGGTTGTGCAGACTAGGGCTTTTTTCTCTGGAACGTAGAAGATTGAGGGGGGATTTGATAGAGGTGTTTAAGATTTTAAAAGGGACAGACAGAGTAAATGAGGATAGGCTTTTTTCAATTAAAAGAGAGGGAGAATCAAACTTGAGGGCATGGTTTAAGATTGAAGGGGGAAAATTATAAGGGGAACATGAGGGGAAATTTCTTTACGCAAAAGGTGGTAGGGATGTGGAATGAGCTTCCGGCAGACGTGGTTGAGGCGGGATCATTGGTTACATTTAAGGAAAGACTGGATAGTTACATGGAGAGTAGAGGACTGGAGGGGTATGGACCAGGTGCTGGTCAGTGGGACTAGGAGGGTGGGGATTTGTTACGGCATGGACTAGTAGGGCCGAACTGGCCTGTTCTGTGCTGTAAGTGGTTATATGGTTATATTCAGAATTCTGGAATTTGGTCAATATATATGTACATAATGAAGAAGATCAAAAGTTTATCCAAGATATTTTTTTGAAGATTGTAGATACGCAGGGGAATATATTGATAGGAGGGGATTTTAACCTTAATTTGGACCCAAAGGTGGATAAAACTGGACAAAAGACTAGCAAAAAGAACAAAGTAGACAAATTTATGGTTAAATCAATGCAGGAAATGCAACTTTTGGATATATGGAGGAGGCAACACCCAAAGGAGAAGAAGTATTCATATTATTCGAGTAGACACAAAACATACTCATGGATTGACCTGTTCCTGTTGTCAGCCTATATCCAAGGGAGAGTTAGGAAAATGGAATAGAAAGATAGATTGTTATCTGATCATTCACCCCTCTTATTAGCAATAGGACTGGAGGACATCCCACCAAGAACATATAGATGGAGATTAAACTCCATGCTACTTAAAAGACAGGATTTTAGAGAATTTATTGAACGCTAAATTTCAATGTACTTTGAATTTATTACGCAATCAGTGAAAGACACATTTATATTATGGGACGCAATGAAAGCCTTCATCAGAGGGCAGATAATAAGTTATGTAACTAAGATGAAAAAGGACTACAATTGGGAAATAGAACAGCTGGAAAGGTAAATAGTAAGTACAGAAAAAGAAATAGCAACAAGGCAAGATACAACAGAAAGAAGAGAATTGGTGGACAAAAAAAATAAAATACGAAACATTACAAATGTATAAGGTGGAGAAGAACATAATGAAAATAAAGCAGAAGTATTATGAGCTCAGAGAAAAAACACACAAAATACTAGCCTGGCAACTTAAAACACAACAACCTAAAAGAACTGTATTGGCATCAAGGAAAAAGGAGAAACAAATTACATATAACCCAATAGAGATCAATGAAAACTTTAAGGAATTCTATGAACAATTATACTGAACTGAGCACGAAGGGAAAGAAGACAAAATAGATGAGTTTTTAGCTAAAATTGAACTACCGAAATTGCAAGACGAGGAGCAGAACAAATTGATAAAACCATTTGAAATAGAGGAAATACAGGATATATTAAAAAAGTTACTGAACAATAAAATGCCTGGAGAGGAAGGACTCCCAATAGAATTCTATAAAACATTTAAAGAGTTATTAATTCCTCCTCTCCTGGAAGTAATGAACCAAATAGAAGAAACACAAAACTTGCCAGATTCATGTAAAACAGCAATAATTACAGTAGTACCAAAGACGGGGAAAGATCCACTAACACCAGCAACATATCGAGCAATATCTCTACTTAATTCAGATTATAAGATAATAGCAAAACTAATAGCAAACAGATTGGCTGACTGTGTACCAAAAATAGTAAAACTAGATCAAACTTGATTTATTAAGAAAAGACGAACAACAGACAATGTCTGTAAGTTCATTAACTTAATCCATGCAATACAAGGAAATAAGATACCAATGGTGGCTGTTGCTTTAGACACAGAGAAAGCCTTTGACAGGGTAGAATAGAATTATTTATTCAAAGTATTACAGAGGTTCAGCCTAACAGAAAAATATATGAATTGGATTAAAGCATTATATAAGGGATCATTGGCGAAGGTGACAGTAAATGGATATATATTGAACCAATTTAAATTAAGTAGATCAACTAGGCAGGGATGTCCACTATCTCCCTCACTGTTTTCTTTAGCAATAGAACCATTGGCAGAACTGCTAAGAACAGAAAATAAAATAAAAGGGATAAAAATAAAGGAGAAGGAATATAAAATCAGTTTATTTGCAGATGACATCATCGTATACTTAACAGAACCAGAAATATCAATAAAAGAACCACATAAGAAATTGAAGAAATATGGAGAAATATCGGGGTACAAGATCAATGCAAATAAAAGTGAAGCGATGCCAATGAATAATGCGGATTACACAGAATTTAAAAAAGAATCACCATTTAAATGACAAATACAAGCAATCCGATAGCTAGGTATTAGATTAGATAATAATTTAAGCCACCTATACAAATTAAATTATCAGCCATTAATGAAGAAATTACAGGAAGATTTAGAACATTGGAAAGAATTCCCACTAACACTGATAGGGAGGGTAAATTGCATTAAAATGAATATCTTCCCAAGGATACAATACCTATTTCAATCATTACCAATTCCCTTAACAGAGAAATTCTTCAATGAACTAAAGAGAATAATAAGGACATTCTTATGGAAAGGGGGAAAACTGAGGATAGCTCTAGATAAATTAACAGAATGGTACAAACAAGGTGGTTTGCAGCTACCAAACTTTAAAAATTATTATAGAGCAGTACAATTAAGGTATCTATCAGATTTTTATCAAACATGGGAAAAACCAGATTGGACCAAGTTAGAGCTCGATAAAATAGGGGAGAAGGTACCAGAACATATACTTTATAAGTGGGATGAAAAACTGGTGCAATAGAGAAGTTCACCAGTACTGCACCATTTACTAAACAGATGGAAGAAGATTCACGTAGAAAGGAAAAAAAAACAAATTACCAACTACCAAAATTATTATTGACGCAAAATCAACTAATCCCTTTCACAATAGATAACCTTTCCTTTAGAGAATGGGAGAGAAAAGGAATTAAAAGAATAGAAAATTGTTTTTTGGGAAATAATTTATTATCATTTGAACAAATGAAGTACAAATATGGAA
The DNA here is from genome assembly GCF_036971445.1 of Narcine bancroftii. Lineage (NCBI taxonomy): Eukaryota > Metazoa > Chordata > Chondrichthyes > Torpediniformes > Narcinidae > Narcine > Narcine bancroftii. Next base: position 215,841,180 of record NC_091474.1, on the reverse strand, counting down.
CAATGTTTGCATACCACCAGCTGAAAACCTACTTAAAGGACAAATTGGGAAGCAGACTGAGATTACCAGAAGGAAGCAGCTTTGAATATGTGATTACAGAAACAATGATAATAAAAAGATTTATAACAAACATGTACATCAAGCTGCAAGAGAAAGAAAATGATGAAATAAGCTATAAACCCAAACAAAAGTGGGAAAAAGATCTAAATATACAGATAAAAAATGAAATATGGGAAAAGTTATGCTCTGGAAATATGAGAAATATAATAAATATGAGGTTACATATGATACAATATAATTGGTTACACAGGCTATATATCACACCCCAAAAGTTAAATAAATGGGATCCAACATTATCAGACAGATGTTTTCACTGTAAGAAGGAAACGGGAACAACAGTACATGCAATTTGGTCATGTGAGAAAGTGAAAAAGTTTTGGGAAGATCTAAATCAGGTATTAAATAAAATCACAAAAAGCAACATACCAAAAAATCCAGAGATCTTTCTTCTAAGTAATATAAGAAGTAAAGAATTAGGCCTTAAACTGGATGAAGCGCAAAAAATAATTATGATAGCCTTAGCTGTAGCAAAAAATGTATTGTCAACTTGGAAATCAGAAGAGAGCCTTAGAGTACAGCAATGGTACGTATAAATGAATAAATGTATTCCATTGTAAAAAATAACATAATTTAAAAAATAAAGTCACATTATTTGAACAAATTTGGGAACGGTACATGGAACATGACAGAGAGGGCCTACCGCGGACCTCCACCCCCTAAAATGGTAGAATGAGAAGAAGACAAAATGACCTGATCCAGTGTGTAACGGGAGATGACACTATTTTCTTGTTTATTTTCATTGTGTGATGACATTGTTTAATAGGTTTATTGTATTGTATATGTTGAACGTTTAATGGGTTTGGAGGGGGGTGGGAAGGAGGGAGGGAAGGGAGGGGGAAAAAAGGGGAGAAAATGCCACTGTGTATATTCAAGAGGGAAATGTTTGTGTGTATTTAGATTAATATGATTCATAGTGTGAAAAATAAATTAAGAAAAAGTTGAAGGTCAGAGAGAATACCAACAAACTATATCAGCTGACACATACACTCACACATTTAGTTGGATAGGGAACTGAGGACTCAGCTGTGAATAGCCAGATGCCAGTAGTGAATTTGAGATCATAGGAAATGTTAGTATGTTCATTTCCAATTCACCTTCCAAATATCTTACTTTTCCTTTATCCCAGGATATCATCTTTCTTTGTGGCATTTGCATTATCCAAATGTAGCCATTTCATAACCATCTCCATTCTTTAGAACAATAAAAGGAAGACTACAACACAGAAATCAGACTATTCGGCCCTTCTAGTCTGTGCTGACCATTGTCCCAATAATCTGCTCCCATTCCATAAACTTCCAGACCTCTCCCATCCATGTATCTACCCAATTTATTCTTAAAACTTAAAATCAAGTCTGCACCCACCAGGTCAGATGGCACCTCATTCCATACTCCCACCATTCTCTAAGTGAAGTTCCTCCTAATGTTCCCCCTTAACCTTTCCCCTTTCACTCTAAAGTCACATCCTCTCCTATTTATCTCTCCTAATTTCAGTGGAAAGAGCCTACTCACATTTACTCTGTCTATACCCCGCATAATTTTGTAAACCTCTTTCAATTCTCCACTTATTCATCTTCATTCCAAGGAATAAAGTCCTAACCTGTTTAATCTTTCCCTGTAACTCAACTCCTGAAGACCTGGCTATATCCTAATAAATCTTCTCTGCACTCTTTCAATCTTAAGGATATCCTTCTTGTAGCTAGGTGTCCAGAAATGCATACAATATTCCAAATTTGGCTTCACCAATGTCTTATTTGGCTATCCACCTGCAACACGATCTTCAGGGAACATTGTACCTGTATTCCCAGATCTCTGTGCTCCTCTGCACCCCTTAGTGGCCTACCATTTAGAGTGTATGTCCTTCCTTGATTTGCTCCTCCAAAATGCAATACCTCACACTTATCTGCATTAAACTCCATCATTCATTTACTGGCTCATTCTCTCAGTTGGTTCAGATCCCTCTGCAAGCTTTGAAAATCTTCCTCACTGTCCACTATGTCTCCTATCTTTATGTTATCAGCAAACTTGCTGATCCAATTCACCACATTACTATCCACATCATTGATATAGACAACAAACAAAAATGGTCCCAACACTGATCCCTGAGCCACATCACTCGTCACAGGCCTCCAGTCTGAGAAGCATCCATCCACAACCACTCTCTGTTTTCTCCCACACAGCCAATTTTGAATCCAGTTTACAACCCCTCTATGTATACCAAGTGCCTTAATCTTCTGAACTAACCTCTCATGTGAGACCTTGTTGAAGTCCTTACTAAAGTTTATGTAGACAACATGCACACCCTTTCCTTCATCCACCTTCTTGGTAACTTCCTTGAAAAACTACAAGATTTGTTAAACATGACCTACCAAACAAAGCCATGCTGACTGTCCTTAATCAGCTCAAGGCTGCCCAAATACCTATATATCCTGTCTCTCAGAACTGGTCTTTTTTTTTTAAACAGCCCAGTAGCAACAGAAAATCACTTGTAAGAGTGCTCAAACAACAGCAAACAAGAAGGGAAGATTTTAAAGCGTGAAATAATATTTAATTCTCACCAATTTTCAACCCGTGACATCAGTTCAGCTCAGAAAAAAATTGATAACTGAGGATTTCGGATTGTTTCGGATATCCTCATTTATCCGAAGTTTTTTGGAGGTGAAATTACATTATTTTCAGGTCCAAAAAAATTTTGGATAACTGATAATTTTGGATACTCTGATTTTGGATAATTGGACTTGTACTGTACCTCATTTGCTCCTTGTTGCCTATTCCAGTTATACACTTCTCTTTTCTTCTTAATCATATCACCAATATTCCTTGTAAACCAAGGTTCCCTGTGCCTGTTAATTTTGTCTTTAATCCTGGGAGGAACATGCAAACTTTGCACCCTCAGAATCTCACCTTTGAATGCTTTCCATTTGCTGAACACATCCTTGCTAGAAAACAGCTTATTCCAGTCGACTCTTCCGAGATTCTTTCTTATTTCCACAAAATTGGCCTTTTTCCAATTTAGAATGTCAGCTCGAGGATCAGACCTATCCATAAGTAACTTGAAACTAATGACATTATAATCACTGGACCACAAATGCTCACCTACACAGACTTCGGCCACCTGACCAGCCTGGTTCCCTAATAGGAGATTAAGTATTGCATCCTCTCTCATTGATACCTCTACATATTGATTTAGAAAACTTCCCTGTACACATTTGACAAAATTCAAGCCATCCAGTCCTTTTACAGTATGAAAGTCCGATTCAATTTGTAGAAAGTTAAAATCTTTTACTACCACAACCTTATGTTTCTTACAATGGTCTGCTATCTCCCAATAGATTTACGCCTCCAATTCTCATGAACTATTGGGCAGTCTATAATACAACCCTAGTGTGGTCAGACTTTCCCAATCCTTAGCTCCACTCAAATGGCCTGCAGGCAAGTCCACAGTGCTGTCCTGCCTCAGCACAGCTGCGATATTTTGCCTGACTAGCAATGCCACTCCTCCCCTTTCATCCCTTCCCCTCTATCATGTCTGAAACACCAGAACCCCGGAACATTGAGATGCCAGACCTGCCCCTCCTGTAACCAAGTCTCACTAATAGCAATAATGTCATAATCCCATGTGCAAATCCATGCCCTAAGCTCATCTGCCTGACAATACTCCTCTCATTGAAATAGATGCATCTGAGATCATTTCTATCATGTGCAAACCTCTGCTTTTGTCCTCTCATGACCCTCACTATCTGCTCGATCACTCTGGTTCCCCTCCCCCTGCAAATCTAGTTTAAGTCCCCAAAGATGCTAGTCCCCCTCCAGTTCAGCTGCAAGCCATCCCTTTGGAATAAGTCTCACCTTCCCTGGAGCAAAGCCCAATTATCCAGAAACATGAAGCCCCCCTCCTGCACTATCTCTTTAGCCACATGTTTAGCTGTGTTATCTTCCTGTTTCTAGCCTCACTAGCACGTGGCATGGATAGCAATCCTGAGATAGCAACCCTGGAGGTCTTGTGCTTCAACTTTACACCTAACTTCCTAATCTCTCCTAGCAGGACCTCCTCACCTTTCCCACCCACATCATTGGCCCCTACATGGACCACAACATCTGGCTGCTCACCCTCCCACCTTAGAATCAGATGAACTCAATCCGAGATATCTCGGACCCTGGCACCAAGGAAGCAACAGACCATCCGAGATACTCGATCTCTCCCACAGAATCTCCTATCTGCCCCCCTAACTATCCTTGTTTCTTTTTTATTTCAAATACATGAATGAAGCACCTGGTGTGGGCCTTGAGAGCACAGCAGACCAACTCATGGCATCATTTACAACTCCCAGCACATGCCCTGGCACCTGGTTAGTGTAGAGGTTTCTGTAGAGACAGCCTCAGTAAGTGATGGACTCAAGCCAAATCAGGACAGTACATTGCTGTGGTTCCATTTCCCTAAAATGAGAAGCTAGTCAATTCTGCATGAAAACTTACCTGAGGACACTGTCTAAGAGCCGACAAAGTCTTAAGGAAATTCACATGGAGAAGAAAGGGGTGTTGGCCTATAGCCTGAAACTTATTGTATTAAAAACAAAAAAAACACACTGCACAGAAGAGACACCATTTGTAGAAAGAAATCCTTTCACAGAGGGTTGTTCATTTTTGGAACAGGCTGCCAGAGAAAGCTATAAAAGCAGGTACAATTATGAAATTCAAGAAGACCTTTGGAAAGGTCTCAAATATTAGGGGAGAATGCCAATTTGGTTGTCATGGATGAGTTGGACCAAAGGGACTGCTCTATATTGTTTGACTCAGAGTCAAAGTCAATATTTCAGGTCAATGTCCCTTCATCAGTTGGTAGCAGAAGAAGCAGGAGCAGAAGGGTTGGTGATCAAAGGTTCACAGCACATACAGGAACTTTACTCTCAGTTATAACAAAGTGGCTTACTTGGGAACATGGAGGAGGTCAGCTTCAACTCAGCTCACCCATAACATCAATGATCACACATGATGCATGCTTCCTTTGGAGTTCAAGTGGAAGATTCTCAACATCTGAGCACCAATGTGAGCATCAACATTTATCGGGAGCTTCCAAGCTATGTTCGCACTTTAGCAATCTGTCTTCCAACCAATTACTGGATCAGCTGATGTCCTGCCCAGGAAGTGTCATTCACAGTCCCACCACTTTCACCCCAATTGTAAATTCAGCCATCTAAATAGACCAGATTAATATTATGAAAATTATCTTCTGCACTCTAAATAGAGCACTCGGGTTTGTAAATATTCATTATCATCACAGTTTCTTCTATGTCATTTACAAGCTTGTTGGTCAACCTAATTGCCATTGAGGATAAGGAGGATAAAAAAGTGCTGTAGATGCTAGAAATCTAAAATACAAAATGTCCTGGAAATACTCAACAGGTCAGGCTGCATCTGTGGAAGACAAACCAAGTCTAAGAGATATCTCCCCAAGCAGCCGCATTAGCTCCACATTGGTTTGGGTGGTACAGTTGGCGAGCAGTTAATGCAAACAGCACCAGTAATCAGAACCAGGGTTCAAATTCCACACTGTCTGTATGGGCTTTGTATGTTCTCCCCATGTCTGTGTGGATTTTCTCTGGGGGCTCTGATTTCCTACTCCCATTCGAAATGTACTGGGGTGTAGGTTAATTGGGTGTAAATTGGGCGGCATGGACTCGTGTGCCGAAAAGGGCCTGTTACTGTGCTGTCTGCTCTAAACTTAAAAATTTAAAGATTTAAATGCCTTTGAATGTTTAGGGCAGTGGATCTCAACCCTTTTTCTTTCCATTTACATACCACTTTAAGTAATCCCTATGCCATCGGTGCTCTGTGATTAGTAAGGGATTGCTTAAGGTGGGATGTGAGTGGGAAGGCAAGATTGAGAATCACTGCTCTAGACCCAATTGTTACTGAAATATTTTGCTTGAGAAAAATTGTCATTGGCCCATTTCCTTTGGAGTTATGAAACCGTGCACATAACGAGTCAATTAGGTACAATTAAAACAGTGGTTTTCAAACTTTTTCTTTCCACCTACATACCATCTTAAGCAATCCCTTATTAATCACAGAGCACCTATGGAATGGGGAATACTTAAAGTGGCATGTGAGTGGAAAGAGAAAGGTTGAGAACCACTAGTTTAGGGGAAAGGTGAGACTTTCACCAGAGGCAGTGGGCACTTCCAGCCTCTGTATCAGGGACACTCATCTTATATGATTGTGGCAGCATGATCTGCATTTGGAGACTGACAGCCTGTTGTGCTTTGAATCAGTGGAGTGGGATGCTCTGAGGAATTGTGGGGGGTATAAGGCATGCCATTAGAGTAGAAAATTGGAGATATGGCTCCCCAAAGACTTTGGAATTAGCCTCCCTTTAGCTTCCTCTGACGTTAGCCTTAACTTGAGAACTTCTTTACCACCCCCCCCCCCCCCGCCCCACAGTGGAACCACTTAATAATGACCACTGTACTCTGTGATGTTTCTTTTATTACAATAAAGAAACTTGGGTTCTTTTTAAAACAACTAGGTTTATGAACTAAGCAACCAGCACTGTTAACAGAACACACACAAGCTGACTTCATTGCTCACAAGAAGCAATATTCCCCAGATGCTACACACACTGTCTCTGACTCCTCCTGGTGGTTGCACTTTATAACTACATCCCCTTTCCTTGAGATGTTTAATCAAACATGGCACATTAATACAGTATTCTTTCAATTTAAAGTTCAACACAAATGTAAAATGAACATTAACAGCACAAACCTTTAAGTGTACAGTTCTTTAAACAGGTCTCACAAATAGAAACCATCCTGTCAATGTCAGCATTTATCCCTGGCCAAGAAACAACAGTTCAGGTCCTCCTTTTGCATTTTTCAATTCCAAGGTGCCCCTCGAGCAACCTTTTCAGTATCCCTTGTCTCAGTAATTGAAGGATGTTGCCCATTGACAACACTCAGCTCTACTCTGATGAGTATGGCTAATGTTCACCTCTAGGCCATTCTTCATTCAGATTCTTGATGGTCCTCTGTAAAACTGCTTCAGCTGCGATCTGGTTGGATTTCATGTCAGAATTGAGAAGAGATTCATTGATCCGATTCACATGAAGATTCGCATCTGTCTCTGTGGAACTCTCATTGGGTGCTTCACACTGCATCGTTGCACCGGATAACACATCAGCTAACACAATAAGTTTCCCTGACGTTGTAGCTTCATCATCAGTCTTTGGATTCTCAGTAACATTTCATTGAGGTTTTTCTTGCGTATTGCTATTAATGCTTTGTGATCTGTCTCTGCCATGAATGTTGATAGACCATACACATAACTGTGGAACTTCCTGAGTCCATAAACCAGACCTAGACACTCTTCCTCTATCTGTGCATATCAACATTCAAATCTTGTCATTGTCTTTGATGTGTGTGCTACTGGCCTCCAATCTTCTCCTACAGCCTGAAGTAGTATGGCACCTGTTCCATCTTTTGAAGCATCCATGGATATTTTCACCCTCTGGAAGTGCTGGTTCTGTACTTAGAATGGTCTTCAGTCACATCCACCCTTCCTGTCCACCTGAATTCACATTTGTCCTGAAACAACTTTCTCGAGTATATTGTTTTGGAAGACATGTCTGGTATGAATTTACCAATGAAATTGATCATTCCCAGAACTCTCAATACATGCTTTTATTGTCAGTGGGTCTGGGCATCCCTAAAATTGCTTTCACCTTCCTCTTGTCTGGCTCTACACCTGCCTCTGACAGCTTATCTCCCAGAAAGGTGATTTCCTTCACATCAAACTGACAATTTTCTCTGTTTATCTTTCATCCATATTTCTGGATGTGTTGTAGCACTTTGATGAGCCTTTCTCTGTGTTGTTCTTGTGTGGATGCCCATAGGATCATATCATCCATGTACACACATACCCCATTTATGCCTTCTATGATGTGCTCCATTGTCCTGTGGAACACTTCCGGAGCTGAGGAAATTCCAAAAGGCATCCTCAGACAGGAGTATTAGCTAAACGGTGCAGTACAATACAAAATGTACAGTATTTTGTACTATCATCAGGCAGTTTTATTTTCTAGAAGCCCTGGGATGCATCCAATTTAGTGAAAAACTTTGCACCGGCCATCTCATTTGTAATTTCATCCCTGGATGGAATCTGATAGTTTTCTCTTTATATTGGCATTCAAGTCTTTTGCACATGCATATGTCACCATTCTTCTGTTGACACATACCATCGAATAAACCCATTCTGTGAGCTCCTCCACTTTCTTTATAGCCCTTAGTGCCTTCATTCGGACGACTTCCTGCTTGAACTTTTCTTTTAGTGGCGCTGGAACCTGTCTCAGGGCATACACCACTGGCTGAGTGTCCTCCTTTAACTCTACCTTAAAGATGAATGGTCAAACTCCAAACCCCTTGAAAATGTCAAGACATTGATCCAGTATTACCTCAATGCTGTTCTGTGCATGGTCACTGTAATGTGATATACCCTCTTGATTAGGCTAAAGTTTTCACATGCTTTGTCACCAAGCAGTGAATAATATCCACCTGAGACTACTGTGAACCTGAGGTGGTGCTCTTTATCTTTAACTTTCACCTTGAGTTGTGTAAGGTAAAACATCATGAGATGGGAATGTGTAAGGAGTTACCCTGTACAGGGCTGTAACAAGAAGGGGAGGTGTCCTTGTACTCCTGTTAGGTAAAACATCATGAGATGGGAATGTGCAGGGCTGTAACAAGATGTGAATGCATCCTTGTACTTACAAGATAAGAGAGACATTGATGGATTGAGAGGCAGGAAGCTAGCAGGGAAAGGATAGCAACAGCTTTAGTCATTGGACAAGTAATGATATGATGATGTTCTAAGCACATATCCAAGGGTATAAAAAATCACCATTTTGCTGATAACGGCAGAATGCATTCTCCGACTAACATGGTTAGTCGCAAGTGTTACAATCCGGTAATAAAGAACAAAGAACCCTGATTTCGACTCAGCCTGGTGTTTGTCTCACTCATTCATGAACAAAGCAGACCTAACAGTTGACATGTACCTTTCGTGTCCATACTCTGTCCATTGCATGTTTTGATCATTACAGGATTTGGATAGATGTACAGCTTTATCTTCATTGCCCTGATATCACACTCAGAGATTAAATGTGTCCCTGTATCTAACTTGAATGGAATATTTGTTCCATTTGTATGCATTAACACAGTCCATTTTCCTGCTCGACACTGTTAACTTTCTGTACCACCATGCCCACGAAAACTCCATTAGTGAGAGCAGTTTCTTTTATAGTGCCTTCTATAGTGTGTACACTTTTACTTCTGTTCAATTTCCCTTTGGAAAAAACATTGCTCCATTTGTTGATCCTACCCTTTGCACTTACCACAGCCTTTCCCATAAGCTGGGCATTGCTTTGGCACATGCTTAGTGTTGCACCATTTACAATTGAATGTCTCTCCATCTTTTTGTTGGTTCCTGTACCTCGTATTTTGTTTATGTGTGTGTCCAGACACTGTGGCTATGACTATGCCTTCATTTTCACTGGATTTTACACTATTACTGAACATTTTATGCTGCTACAGAGCTAATTAATCATCATAGCATATCTTCACAGATCCTACCAAAGTAAGCTCCATCTCTTACAGCAACCTCTCTCTCACCTTCTTACTAATAATCCCAAACACAATTTGATCACAGATCAATGAATCCTGCAGGGATCCAAAATTGTATGTTCTTGCTTTTAGTTTTAAGTTGATTAAAAAAAAGTATCAAAGTTCTCCCCCTGCAGATGTGTGCGTGAGCGAAACACATACCTCTCGATGGTTTCATTTTTCTTTGGTAAACAGTGTTCATTAATCATTTTGATAACCTTGTAGAATTAGCTCTGGTCTTTGTGTTGAGAACACAATGTGTTGAGAACCTCTAGAGCTTGAGGTACCACCACGGTAAGTAGCAGTGCAATCTTCCATGTATCTGGTCTGTTATTGATTCCAATCACTTGCAGGTAAAGCATAAACCTTTGCTTAAACAGCCTTCACTTATGGTTGATATTTCCAGTCCAATTTACAGCATTAGGAGCTTTTTAAACCTTCCATATTTTCTTTGCTGATATCGACTGTTTCTCACTATGCACGCTTTAACTTTTTCTTCTTTCACTCCTGTGCACAGCAGAATTTGACTGTTTCTTTCAATCTTCGTATTATCTGATGTTTCTTTTATTACAATGAAGGAACTTGAGTCTTTTTAAAACAACTAGATTTATTAACTAAGCAATCAGCATTAAATCAGAACACACACACGCAGCCCTCATGGCAAAGCATCCATCTTGAAGATGCAACAACAGTACAAGATGCAACATTCCCCAGATGCTAAACACACTCCATCTCCAACTCCTCCTGGTGGTAGCACTCTATCACTACATACACCAACAGGTGTTCAACTTGCACTATCGAGCTCTGTTGATTTTAATGAGTTTTCCTCCAATTCAGTGTCCAGAAAACCCCACAAATAATGGATGATTCTTTCAAATCAGGCCTGTACATGACCTGGCGCACCCAGTAATTCTGTCTTACAATATTTAATCAATGTTACTTGCACAATCATGAATCAAATTCACAATTCTGGATGGATTGACCTAATCATACAGTGTAGCCACAAAGTTTTCAGTGGAGCTCAGCCAGCAAGGTCAGGGCATCCACATTTGCTCAAAGACCCAAACTTGATGGAATGTGCAATTTGTTGCAAAAAAATCAAGCCCATGGAGTTATAATGCTGAGCCATCAGTTAATGGAACTCATCTGTCATTGCCAAAAAATTTAAGGGAAGGGTTCTCTTTCTACAGACTTTCCCATAAGCTGGGCATTGCTTTGGCACATGCTTAGTGTCGCACCATTTACAATTGAATGTCTCTCCATCTTTTTCGTCACTTCAGTTGGTTATCTTTGTTTTTTTTCTGGAACTTCCTCTTTTTATTATAAATATTACACTTATTGCACAAATGAAAGTATAACCAAATTTATATACAATTACTTGAAATTGGCTTCACAGGAAATAAAGCTTTTGGCACATTGTCCTTCATAACTCAAAGTTTGGAGTGGTGAAGTTGTACAAGACATTGATGAGGCCAAATTTGGAGTATCATGTGCAGTTTTAGTCATCTACCATTGGAAGAGATACCATAAAATTGAAAGAATGCAGAGAAGATCTGCAAGGATGTTGCTGAGACTTCAGGAGCTAAATAGGTTAGGACATATAGCAGTGTCTACAAGGGGTTGAAGATGCCAGGGAACCTGAGGACTCATGTGGGGCAATAGAAAACAGGGAAACAATCCCTTACTTGAGAAGGAGAGGAGATGACCCACAGGATGGTAACCACTGTGGATGACCAGTGAAAGGCCTCTGGGCAAGTTGTACACTGATGGCCATCTTGTTGCATCTTTGTTGTACACTAAAGGAAATTTTGTGTCATATCACATGACAATAAAGGAATCTTGAATCTTTATTCCCTGGAGTGATGGAGATGAGGAAGACTTAATTGATGTAATAAAATTATGAAGGGTATAGATTAATAGGATAAATGCAAGCAGGCTTTTTTTCACTTCAGTTGGGCAAGACAAGAACAGGAGGACATTGGTTAATGGTGAAATGTTTAAGGGGTACATCGGGGAACTTCTTCACTCAGAGAGTGGTATGAGCATGGAACGAGCTGGCAGCTGAATTAGTGTGTTTGAGTTTGATTTTAACATTTGGGAGAAATTTTAAGAAGTACATGGATGGAAGAGTTGTGGAAGGCTTTGCTCTGGGTGCATTACTAGAGGGGCTGAAGGACCTATTTTCATGCTATAATGATCTGATCTGTTTCCTGCAGAAAATTTCTCCGAAATATTTTTTTTAAAATAGAGCAGTGCCATTGAAAGCTTCGCATTTTTCATTAACATTACCCATGGTACATAAATTATTCAAAGATGTAGCCGAGTTCAACGTTGAACAAATTGTTCTTTTTATATGTTGAAAGGTCTGTTTGACCTTCCTTATCTTCATGGTAGAAATTTAATGTAACTTTCTGAGCTCCTGCTCCATGGAAGGGGAAAGTGATTCTCTGAAGCATGGATCTGCTGCCTGCTCTTAGTGTGGCAGCATTTATCGTCTCAACCCTGCCAATCTCCCAGCTCCCCTGCTGCCACTGCCATCCAGCCAGATTGGACTGCTGCAACCCACTACAAGATTGTGCAGTTGACAACTGGGTCTCTGGGCCCAGCAATACTTGAGGCTAACGTGCTTGGCGATCTGTAGCATCCTCTACTACAAGTCGGCTTCAGGAATATATAGAACCTCTTCATAGAACCAGATCCAACATTGGCACAATGAAGCAAAGGAAAATCTTGGTGCTGCTGATACAGCCACTGCCTCACAGCACCAGGGAACAGGGACCAATTCTAACCTCAGTTGATGCCGACGTGCACTATGTATGTTCTTCCGTGTGGGTTTACTCTACATGTTTCTTCCCACATCCAAAGATATTCCGTGTTACAAGGCTAATGTAAATCATGTACGAGAGGTGGGATTTCAAGAGAACTGAAGCAAATGTGAAGAAATAATAAATGGGATTAACATGGATTGATTGTGTTTATTTCAATTTAAGGTGTTATATAGAAACATATTATCTCATTTTTATGTAGGTGTTGATCGATTATGTGAGAAGTGCAAAATTTTTGAAGTTTCAGTGATACATATGTTTTGGGAGTGTCCCAATTTAGGAAGATTTTAGGAAAACATTTTTTCAATCTTTGTCAACAATTTTAAGATCAAAATAGAACAATGCCCTTTAGCTAGTGGAATTGTTCTAGTGAACAGGAGCGGACTCGAAAGGCCAACATAGCCTGTTTCCGCTCTGTAAATGGTTATATGGTTAATTGCTTTTTTTTGGGTTTTTTTTCCCTCATGAACCGGAAATACTTTTGTCTGCATCTCAAGATAAAGTTTTAGCCTTTAGCATGTTGATAGCCAGACGAGCAATTTTAATGAAAAGGAACGATGACTCTTCTCCTATTCATACACATTGGTTGCATGATGTAAGTCTGTAATGCGCGTGCAAAGAACCAAAGACTTGTTGATCCAAACCAAGGCTTTTATTAAGTAAAAGACTGGAACATATCACAAATAGGTCGACCAGTCCAGAATGTCCTGGTCTGGCTAGGAGCAATCCTTTAAGACCTGCCAGTAGGTGTGGCTACACTCTCAGCCAATCACAGTCATCCTACACTACCATCTGTACATATGTACATATACACATTGGTGATAGAATCTGTACTATCACAATGTCCTATTTAAGATTGGATAAAATCAGATACAACATTATAGATAGAAAGTTTCAATTTGAAAAGATGTGGGCCCATTCATAGAAATACCTTCAGATTGGCAGATTTTAGCAATTTGGATGCTGTGATGATTCTCTGGCTGGTTTCTAAAGGTCACAATTTGATCCATAGCTTTACTTTTCTGCAGGGTAACCTTGATTAGATGGAGGTGCTGGTTCAGTGGGTCAAATGGCCTGTTTCAGTGCTGAATCTCACCACGACTCTATGATCAATGTTGAAATGCAAACGGTAATTGATTGCTTGACTCGGTTAGCATAGCAGTTGACACAAAACTGTTACAGCACTAGAGACAAGGGTTTGATTCCAGTGCTGTCTGGAAGGAGTTTCTACCTTCTCCCCCTGTCTGTGTTGGCTTCCTCCAGGTGCTCCAGTTTCCTCCCACCCTTCGAAACAAACAGGGTCAATTGTGTGGCAAATATGCACATATTTGCATATATAAGGATGTTCTTTATTGACTACAGTTCCGAATTTAACACCATTATCCCCTCAAAACTGATCAGCAAACTCTTAAACCTGGGTCTCAACACCTAACTGTGTAATTGGATTCAGATTTCATCACCTGCAGACCACAATCAGTGAGGATTTGTAAGAATTCTCCTCCACAATCTCCATCAGGGATGCATTCTTAACCCCCTGTCCTACTCACTTTACAGATAATATTCTGTGTGGCTCAGTATGACAACAACACCATCTACAAATTCGCCGATGATACCATGGTAGTGAGCTGTGTAAAAAGGGGTGATGAGTCAGCACACAGGAGGGAGATTTAAACCTTGGCCAAATGAGACCCCATCAATAACCTTGCATTCAATGTCACCAAAACCAAAGAGTTGATTGTTGACTTCAGGAAGTGAAAACCTGATGTGTATGATCCAGTGATCATTGGGGGATCAGAGGTGGAGAGAGTGTCCAAATTTAAGTTCGTGGAAGTCACCATCTAGGAGGATATTTTCTGGACCCAACACACTAATGGCAGTGCCTCTTACTTCCTCAGGAGTTTGTGGAGGTTTGGTATGACATCAAAAATCCTAGCAAATTTCTATCACAGTCTGGTATGGAGACACCAGTAATCCCTAACGTAAAGCCCTGCAAAAGGTAATGGACACAACCCAGGACATCACAGACAGCACCCTCCACACCATCAAGAACATCAACAGGGAACACAGCCATCAGAGAGCAGCAGCAATCATCAAGGATCCACACCACCCAGCACACGCTCTGTTCTCCCTACTGCCATTAGGAAAGAGATATAGCTGGTGCCACATTCACACCACCTGATTCAGGAACAGCTGCTACCCCTCCACCATCAGCCTCCTCAATAATAAACTCAATCAGGGATTAATTTAAGAACTCTTGCTCTTGCATTTTATTGTTTGTTTTTTTTCCTCTCGGTATTGAACAGCTATTTATTTACTTACATGTGTACATTGTGTACAGTCTTTTTTTGCTTTGCCCGCAGGGTTGTATGCATTCTGACAATGAAACTGAAATCTGTCGGAGCAAAGAGAAGATCTACATTGATCAATGAAGAGTTGGGCTTTTAGATATTGGGAGAAACACTGAAATGCAGCAGGAATTCAATGGGTCTCGGAGTGTCCATAGGAAAATATATAACAAACGTTTTGAACCTGAGTCGTTCTTCAAGCTATAAGTAAAAAGCAGCCAGCATCTGTATTAAAAGGCTGGGGAGAAGGAAAGAAAGGGCAGGAAAAGGAGTTCAAAAAAAGGATAGGAGAGAGTAAAGAAGAGGATTGATTGGGGAAGGTGACTGCAGAGTTGGGGGAAAGGAGACAGACGGAAGAAAGAGACTTTATCTAGAGAAAAGGAGACATAGGCTTCGGGCAGTGGGGGAGTGAGGTGGCAGCTTACAGTAACCAGCGAAGTCGATGTAATGCAATCCATTTGAAAGAGTGTACCTCCAATTTTCAGGTGGTCTCAGTGAGACAGATATGTTGACAAAGGAATGGAGCAGGGAATTGAAATGGGTTGCCACCGGGAGATCCCTACTATTCTAGTGGACAGAGCAAAAATGCTCAATGAAGCGATCTCCCAGACTGTGTCTAGTCTCTCCAATGTGGAGGAGACTACAGTGGAATCATTAGATTCTAGCATTGTCCCAAAGGTCTGGAAAATTGGAAATGTTGTCCCTCTATTCAAGAAGGGAGTGAGGCAGCAGAAAGGAAATTATAGACCAGTTATCCTGATATCAGTAGTTGGGAAGATGTTGGAGTCGATTGTAAAATACGAGGTTACAGAATACTTGGAGGCACATGACAGGATAGACCAAAGTCAGCATGGTTTCCTTAGGGGAAAATCTTTCCTGACAAACCTATTGGAATTCTTTGAGAATGTGACCAGCAGACTGGATAAAGGAGATATAGTGGTTGTTGTGTATTTTGATTTTCGGACAAGGTGCTACACAAGAGGTACTTAACAACAGTCCACAGTATTATAGGAAAAATACTAGCATAGGCAGAGTATTGGCTGATTGACAGGAAGCAGAGAGTTGAAATACTCTCATATTTGATTGGCTGCCTGTTGCTACTGGTGTTCCATGAGGTCAGTGTTGGGACCTCTTCTTATTATGTTGTAGGTTAATGATTTGGATTATGGAATAAATGGCTTTGTACGAAGTTTGCAGATGATACGAAGGTAGTTGGAGGAGCAGAGAGTGCAGAGAAAACACAGAGGCTGCAGAAGGACTAAGACAGATGAGGTGAATAGGCAGACCTGTGGAAAATGAAATATAATGTCAGAAAGTGTACAATCACACACTTTGGAAGAAAAAAAATAAATGGACAGACTATTTTAAAAAGATGGATAGCAAATTGAAAATGCCCAGATGCAAAGGAACCTGGGAGTCTTTGCACAGAAGGATAGCCAGAAGGTAAACTTGGAGGCAAAAACAATGCTGGAATTCATTTCAAGAGGAATAGAATATAAGAGCAGGGATGTGATGTTGAGGCTCTATAAGGCACTGGTGGAACTTTACATGGGGTATTGTGAGCAGTTTTGGGCTCCTCCTTTAAGAAGATATGTGCTAATATTGGAGAAAATTTATACGAGATTCAGTAAGATGATTTCGGGAATAAAGAGCATTTACAGCTCTTCCCTTATATTCATTGGAATTTAAAAGAATGAGCAGGATCTCATCGAAACATTTCATATGTTGAAAGGCATGGACAGAGTAGATGTAGAAAGGTTGCTTCACATGGTGGCGAAGTCTAGGACAAGAGGGAACAACTTCAGGATTGAAGAATATCCACTTACAACAGAAATGCATAGGAATTCCTTCAGCCAGAAAATAGTAAATCTGTGGAATTTGTTGCCACAGGTGGCTGTGGAGGCCAAGTCATTGGGTGTATTTAAGACAGAAATTCATATGTTCTTGATTAGCCAGGGTATCAAAGGTTATGGAGAGAAGGCCGGGCAATGGGGCTGTGCGGAAATTAATTAACTTATGATAAAATGGTGGAGCAGACTCATCGGGTCGAATATCTTATTTCTGCTCCAATGTCTTATGGTCCATGGTCTTATAAGTCACCCTTCTTGTGCACATCTCCATCCATTTACCAACCTTGTTTTTCTTTACCGCTTCACCCAAATTTTGGTGCAAAGAACAAAAAATGTTCACAACAGACAGCAGGTCCAAGCTGAGTATCCCCATCTGTTTCTGTTTTTATGTCAGATTTCCAGCATCTTCAGGGTTTTCTTCCTAAATGTAGATTATCCAAACCAGCTGTGACCAAACCCTGGCCTTTGTAACCCAGTTCAACAACAACTTTTGGCCATTGTTTTATTGGAACCAGGTTATGAAAGACAATTTAAAAGATAAATAGGACTGGGGGGGCATGGCCATTCAAAGGACCTAGCCACACAGGTGTTGAAAAAGCTCTCCATAAAGATTGATTAAAAGTCATCAAACCAAATATTTTACATGCTAAAAATAAAGGAATGACGGATAAGAAAAGTAAGACCCCAAAAAAATAAAACTGAGGGCATTCTTACAAGAGAGATGGAGTCCCACAATGACCCCACCTCAAGTAATAAAGTGAAGGGGATGCTTTGACTTTATAACTAGGAGGCAAAAGTGCTCAGCCAGGCATACAAAGATCAAGGAAGAGGTTGGAGTCAGATCTAGGTGTTATATTACCAGAGAAATGTTGATCTGATTGGTGTGTGAATAGTATGGCATCAACAATAAATGTGAGATATGGATTTGTTCAATATAACTTCTTACATCAACTATATCTCACGCCACAAAAACTACACAAATCAAAATCTGAAATATCTGAAATGTGGTTTAAGTGTGGCATCAAAATTGGATCCTTCTTACACTCTACTTGGCCGTGTGTGAAGGAAAGACCATTCTGGCATGATATCACTGAAACACTAACAAAAGTAATAGGTGTAACCTTCACATATGACCCAGAGCTGTACCTTCTGGGCAACTTTATGGACATGAGCAATAAATTGACAAAATTTCAAATTTGTTTTGTAAAGGAAGCCCTGGCTTTGGCCAAGAAGTGTACAGCAATCTCTTGGAAGTCCAACTCTCCCCTACTTATTGCTTGATGGGGCGGGGAGATGCGTAACTGTATACCCGTAGAGAAAATTACTTGCAACTTAAAAAAATAAATATGATACATTCATTAAGATATGGTAACCTTGCTTCGATTATGTAGAACTCCAATTATAAATTTTACTCTTCAAGGTATTAATGAATGTATGTTAAGATGTGATATCCTCCAACGATAATCATGAAAAAAATGAGAGCTCTGACGGTGAGTGAAATTATATTTTTGCATTTGTGGGAGGGGAGAGGGGGAGGGAAATGGGGAGGGGAAACTTTTTTGTTTTGTTTTGTAAGCATTTAATATATTTCATGTAGAAAATTTTAAAGATTATATGAATTTATTTCATGGAAAATGAAAAAATAAAATACTTTAAAAAAAAATAAACATCAAATACATTCCCATGGATCTAGAGTCATGTGTTGCTCAATTGGGAGAAGAACACATTTTTTTTGTCGAATGAACCAGAAAGGATTCAAGATAACTTAACAGTTTAATGATCACCATTCATGATGCTTTTAATTGCAAATTTATTCAATTATTCAAATATGAGTTTGTCAGCTCTCAAGATGGGATTTGAACTCCTTTGTCAGGCTCTATAGTCATTCTTCAGAATCTATTCCATTGACTCATCCACAAAGTTATGGGTATCCATCCAAAGCTTGTGCAAGGATACTGTCGGTATACAAGAATGGAATGAATTTATCGTTGTTTTAGAAGCAGTGAAGAGACATTGCATATAAGGGCATTCGGATCGGGCACTGTAAGTAGAGGGGAAACAGTCTCCAGTACAGCTTGAGTAGAACAACATTCTCCAGCACTGGGATCAGATCAATGGTTGAATACCACAGTCTGTGGTCAACAAATCAGCATACTCGCAAAAAGGAGGTGATGTGATAGGAAATGTGATAGGATAGATGATGTGAAAGGGAATAAAATTAAAATTATATCCTTGTGGACATGAATCTGATGGAGCTTCACATCTATCCCTTTGTCATAAAACACTAAACACTAATATTGTTAATGAGTGGAAAAATGTCACCCTCCTCTTCATTAAAGGAGGGCAAAATTTATTCCAGCCATCATTTATATCATATGATTCAAAAAGACCTTTTTTTTAAATTAAATACATTAATTTAAGTAAAATCAAATAAATTTTAAAAATAAAAAAGATTCTGTCATTTCTTAAAAAAATAAAAGGACATAGATTCGGAAGCAAGCTCTTCAGTCCAACTTGCCAAAATATCTGACCCTCAGTTCTCCCACCTGCTTGTATATGGCCCATATCTCGCTAAATTTAAATTTAAATTTTGAATTCAGACTTTACAGCGTTGTAAGAGGCCCTTGTGGCCCACAAGTCCATGCCACCCAAATACAGCAATTAACCTCCAACACCATACATTTTGGGAGGAAACTGGAGGATTTGAAGGAAACCCATACAGACAGGGGAAGAACTCCTTAAAGACAGCGCTGAAGTCGAATCCGGACCGTTGGGGCTGTAATAGCATTGAGCTAACCACTACGCTAACTGTTTCACCCAAAACTGATCCTATCCACACCTCTTAAATATCAATGGGCAGAGTACTTTGTGTATTCACACCATATGTTCCACTTATGATTTTCTTAACCTCTATGCGTTCATCCTTCTGCACTCCAAACAACAGAGGTTTATGGAGTGGGGTGGGGGGGGGGGGGAAGATTTAATATATTCTTGTCTTGCTCTAGTTTAGAAAAAAAATTGGAAAAATTACTTTGAAAGTTTATCAAACATTTTTAAGGTCAAATTAGAACCACACCCTTTAATTGCTCGATTTGGTTTTTTTCAAGAAGAGGAAATATTACTGACTTGATCTCAGAAACAAATTTCAGGTTTTACCTCGCTGAAAATTAGGCAGGCACTTCTAATGAAATTGGAAAGACAGTACTCCACCTACGCCTACTCATTGGTTACAGGAGGTCATGTCCTTCCTAAGTTTAGAAAAAAATCAGACAATGTTAAAAATCTAAATGTGAACTTTTATAAGATGTGTGGCCCATTCATGGGCATAATTTAAAGAATTAGGGTGTTTGGATGCTGCTGAACAGCACTCTCTGGTTTCTGAATGTCATCCTTCAATTCCTATATATATTAGATATGCAAGTTTGCTTTGTTTAAAGAGAGGGGATTGATTAATAGGGAGGGGAAGGGGCTATTTTCTTTTTTTTTCTCTTTTTTTATATTTTGATATAATTTGATTGGGAAAGGAGCACACAATTTGTACTGTGTATGATTTGAAATGTACAATTATCTTTCCGTTCTTCTATTCCAGCTTATGTATTAGATTCATATGTGTGTATTTTTTTTTAAATTAAACTCAATAAAGATATTTGAAAAAAAGAAGAGATTTAACAGGAACACAATACATCATTATCCATTATCATATATTAACATTTAAAAAAAATGTATATAAAAACATCAAAGTTTAAAAAAAACTCCCAAGAAACTCATTGGGTCCATGGCCTGGCATGGAACACCAATGATCCTTTCAGTTTTGTCCTGCTGCTTCCAAAGTCAGTAACAGACAGGCCCAAAGAGAAGGGCAACACTGAAAGACATAGACAATCTCCAGGGAGAATGCAGAAGAACAATGCAGGAATATGGTCAGAGTTGAGGATGAAGGATCAATGACACAATAAAAATAGGCCTGGTAGATGGACTGGGAACTGAGAAGGAGATAATCAAAATTGCAAGGCCGTTGAAGTCCTCACATGCAGTCAACATCAAGAAGATTCATCAAACTAAGGTGGGGAATTTCAACAGAGATTGAGTATTGATAAACAAATTGGCAAAATGTATTCAGATCAGATAAGGGGCATGATTTAGTCCACAAGTGATCAGATTTAGTGTTGTATACCAGGGTTAGAGGTTTCTGATTCAGGGCCTGATGATCAAGAGATTAATGAGCGGGGATGTGGTGGAAGCCAAAGGTGGTGAGCTGAGGTGGGTGGTAAGTAAAGAGAATATCCCTGAGAAGCATTGCTAATATTCAGTTGAACCTTTGTCAGGGAAGCTCCCATAAATCAGGCTGCTGCAGTGAAAAAATATTGCCATCAATAATCTTATTGTCCTGACAATGCTCAACAGCAGATATGCCTCAGAGCAGCAAGAACTAATTGGCTCTGCATCACTTCAAAGCTGGAGAATAGTGTCATGATGTTCATGGCAAAACATTATCACCAGAACAAGCAGGATGGGATTTATGATTCTAAGCATTAGGTCAACTTTCCAGAGAGGTATAATTCCACACAGAAATGTTCATTGGAACATTCCACTCCAAAACACAATGTTAATTTTCACATGGATTAAGTTGCAAGAACATCTCCACATATCTGAATTTCTAGCCCAATGTATTCTAGACCACTGGAAGAAGCAATCAGAAAATTTTAAATATATGAACCATGTGTAAGCTGACTGAGAAGACATTTGGGTTTGTCACTGTTGACCTGAACATACTATATCAGTTCAGTGGACGAACAAGGGGCTGAGGGGCTGAAGGACCCACACAGCCTTTGGGCTGCTGGAGACCTGCTTGTGGGAAGCAGGTATTGGAACAAGGTTGCTGAGGCCAAGGACTCCCATAACAGCCTCATCTGCAGGCTTCTTCATCGTATCAGAAGTTTGGATCTGGAGCTCAGGTTTCCCATGGTTTGAACTGGAGTCTATGCGAGTGCTGAGGCTGTGTGAGAACTGGAGGCAAATCAATGGACACTCATTGTATCTGAAGGAATTGTTGCTTCTCTTTTCCTTTATTGTTAGGGGCACTGGGCAAAACTAATGCCAACTCTTTGCCTTTCAGCAGACAAAAATTAAAAGTGCATCATGTATATTCCATTCTTAATGTTACTACCTGACAATAAAAGGAAATTTTGAGGTATGTTTACAAATTCTCCAACAAGTCAAATTATCAGGCAAGTCAGGGGCTGAAAGAGTCACATTGATACCTTCAAGAAAACTGCTTATAAATTTGTGATCTATGATTTTTTTTAATGACTTGGACAAAGTGGAAGTTTGGGTCAGAAAATTTGTAGATGATACGAAGATTAGAGGAGTTGTGGAGAGTGCAGAAGGTGTTGTGGATTACAACAGGATAGAGATAGGATGAGAGTTGGGTGCAGATGGAGTTCAATCTTCTTAAGTGTGAAGTGATGCACTTTGAAGGAAGAGTCTGTGGTTCATGGCAGGATTCATAACAGTGTGGAGGGACAGAGGGATCTTGAGGTCGAAGTCCATTGATTCCTCAAGGTTGCAACACAGGGTGGTTATGTAGGTGTGGGGTGTGCTGTCCTTCATTTGTTGTGGGACTGTGTTCATGAGATGTGAGGTAATGTTACAGTTCTATAAAATTCTGGTGAAATGCATTCATTTCTGGTTGCTGCATGACATCAAGGATGCATATACTTTCGTAATGGTGCAGAGGAGAATTACCAGAATGTATCTTATGAGGCAAGGTTAACAAAGCTAGGGGTTTTCTCTTTTGAGTGAAGATAGATCAGAGGTGACTTTATGAAAGTCTACAAAAACATAAGAGGGATAGACAGGGTGGATACCCAGCATCTTTTATCCCCAGGACAGCAATAGCAAGTTTTTTATTTTCCACAGAGTGTAGTGGGTGCCGGGATAGTGGCAGAGGCTGGTACAATAGGGGTATTTAATAGACTCTTAGATAAGGCACAAGCATGTAAGGAAAGTGAGGGCTATGGGTTTGAGATAGGGAAGAATTAAATTGTTGTGGTGTACAGTAGGTTAGCATAACACCAGGGACCAAAGGGCCTGTATTATATTCTATGTTCTAAATCTTTTGAACCAAATCAAATCTTTGGTTTGATAAGAATTATATCCAATATTAGCCAAGTAATAAATAAATTCTATCTTGCAAGAATAAACCGTGATTTAATTCTCCTTAGTACAGTTGTTCTCAACCTTTTTCTTTCCACTCACATACCACTTTAAGCATTTCCTATGCCTGAGGTGCTCTGTGATTAGTAAGGGATTGGTTAAGGTGGTATATGGGTGGAAAGAAAAGGTTTGAAAACCACTGTTTTAATAGTACCTAATTAACTCATTATGTGCACCGTTTCATAACTCCAAAGGAAATGGGCCAATGACAATTTTTCTCAAACAAAATATTTCAGTAACAATTGGGTCTAGAGCAGTGATTCTCAACCTTCCCATTCACATACCACCTTAAGCCATCCTTTACTAATCACAGAGCACCACGATGGCATAGGGATTACTTAAAGTGGTAGGTGAGTGGATAGAAAAAGGCAGAGAACCTCTGCCTTAGAATGTCTTCTAAAAATCATAAAATAAACAAAAGCATAAAAATATGGTTTTGCAGGAAGATTCTTTTCTACTTTGAATAACATTCCAGTGAACAATCAGATCGCTCAGACCACAAGGACATTTAATTGATTACAGTGGAAGACTTTTATTTAAATTCATCCAGAATGGCAAGTCAAACCAGCTGAACCTCAGGGCACATTTATTTAATTGTGTCGTATAATAATTTCCCTGCTGAATTGGTTTGTTTAACAAGTACTGTTGCATATTTAATACACAAGCAGTTGTCAGAATTTTAACTGATGCAAATTGTTTGGATAAATAATGTCTCATTGCACAGATCTATATTTAGCAATAAGATTTTGTCAATCAGTAGAAACAGACAGTAGTATGGAATGAAACCTGACTCATCTGCACCAATACTGTTAATTCTGCCATCCTTACTTTGGATAAAGAGATGGTGCAGGAGGATGGCTTCATGTTTCTGGACAATTGGGCTCTGTTACAGGAAGGTGGGACATGTTCCGAAGGCAGTCTCCACCTGAACTGGAGGGGGACTAACATTCTGGCAGGTAGGTTTGTTAGTGTTGCTCCAGGCATCTTAACCTAGCTTGGCAGGGGAAAGGGAACCAGAGTGTTAGAGTAGACATTGAGGTGGAGGAGGATAATGGTCATGTGAAGACTGCATATATAGACAGAAATCAGAGGTTTGTATGTAATAGAAATGTTTGCAGGTGTATTTATTTCAATGCCAGGTGTATTGTGGGCAAGACAGATAGGTGGAGCAGAGAGCAAGGCCATTTCAGCCACAATCTTGTTGAATGGTGGAGCAAGCTCAACAGGTCAGATGGCCTCTTCCTGCTCCTCCTTCTCATGTTCTTTTGTTCTGTTTCTTTTAAAATTGTGCACAGAGTCCTCAACAGATCAGGCAGCATGTGTGAACAGATTAAAAATAGCTGATATTACAGGCAATTATCTTGCATTAGATTTGGCCAGTTCTCTTGATATTCTTGCCTCTATCTGCTCACATGATCCTGAAATCAATTCAGTTGCCTATCATTTTAATTCTGCCTTTGGTCTCTTACATTGTTTGAACAAACCTTGAGGTATATTACCTCAAGGAATAGCATCTCATCTTCTAACCAGGCACATAAAGTTAGCCTGGTTAGCGTAGCAATCAGCGCAATGCTGTTATAGCACCAGTGATTGGGACCAGGGTTTGAATTCCCCCACGGTTTGTAAGAAGTTTGTACATTTTCCCAGTGTTTGCATGGTTTTCTTCTGGGTGCTCTGGTTTCCTCCTACCGTTTAAAAAGTACCGGGGGTTTGTAGGTGAATTAGGTGTAATTGGGCAGCAAGGGCTCATGGGCTGAATGGCCTGTTACCCTGCTGTTTGTCCAAATTTATATTTTAAAAAATTGAAAATTTAAATTAAAATTGCAGCATTTAGGATTCAACAGTTAATTTACAATGTCAGACTCTTTCAGATCCACTGATAAAAGATAATTAACAATGTTAAACAAGGATATTACCATGGTTCCTGCCTGGTTTCCTGAATATTTTTAGCAATTTCATTTATTTCATATTCACAGAACCACTATGTTTTGTACGACACAATTGACACATACTTCTTGCTCTCTGAAGTTTTTCATTTATCTCCCTCTATATCTACCTCCTCAAAGATCATGTGTTATTAATAAGCTTTCAACACCTTCTGTTCAGCCAGCACCATCATCTTTGTGTCATTAAGGCTCTCCTGAACGTTGAATACATGAAGAGGAAGCATACATTTCACAGATCCTCAAACATGTGCAAACATTAAATTAGTCCAAGACTGATCTAACCTCTTAATCCATCTGCAGACATTCAAATTTGTCACTCCACTCTTCAACCTCTCTACTTTTCACTTGCTTTGATGAATGATTAACTGCCTAAAATATTAACTCTACTTCTTTCTTCACAATTTCTCAAAGAAATATTGAGCATTTTCAGCAGATTCTGATATAAAGCCATTTGTGGTTGACCATAGCAACAAGTCAACCAAATATTACAAATAGATTATTCAACTCTGCTTTTTTTCAAAATTTTATCTGCATCATGGCACAAATTGTAAAAGTTTTTCTAAAGTTGTCTTTGAAATAAATATATACCTGATCTTACTATCAATTCAATGAACAAAATCTACTTCCCAATGTGTGGGGATTGAGGGCATTGATATTCATGTTAATATAGCAAGTGATTTTCAAAAGCATGGCTCCTACAAGAGTAAACTGAATGTTACTGCAAGGCTAAATTTTAGTATAAATGGTTTGTTTATCTGATAAATGTCCCTGAAAGTTAACCGGGAAATAAAATTAAGAAGAATTCACAGAAAAAAGTGTTGATTGGTATCAGCAAACATGAATAAAAATTTCAAACAATGAATCAGCATAATTTGTTCATTTCCTGAAAAATTAATTGGTTCCATCACATTGAAAATTTCAAAATCTGCACATACATTTATAAAGTCCAATTTGATGTACTCCATCAGTTTAAACAGTTCATATATTTTGCTGAAGTTTACCAATAAATATGACTGCCCACAGAAATTAATGCCTTAAAGGCATACTGTTACATGCATACACACATACCTGTGCTGTCATCATAGACCACAGTGACAGTTTTCCATTTGAAGAAATGTACCAGATCTAGGATGGCTTGACTAAGAGATGAGAAATCTGGGTATAGGTTGACGTAGAAAGAATCCCTGTTGTCTGAAACTTGATGCTTCCACCTGGTCTGTATGTGAGGGACCCCGAGTGCGTTGCAAATGGACTGCACTGCATTCGCAGAAGAACTATGAGAAGGCCCAAAGATGGCGGCCACCCCCAGAGAGAGTTGATCGCATGCTAAAGAAGAGATACATAACTCTGTTAATAATGAGGTGTGACAAAGCCAGTTTTATGGAACAGTACAGCACAGGATGGCGCGCACATTAATTTGGAATGGGAAGGTGGAAGAAACATTATCATCATGTAATATAACAAACTGTTAGTTTTACTGGATAGAAACTTTTCCTTATGGCAAAAGCATCATGCATTTGAGGACATGAGTTAAAAGTGAAGGGAAGGAACTTTAAGGGAGATGAACAGCACAAGTATATTACACAGAGAGTGGCAGGTGCCTGAAATGGGCCACCGGAGGCAGAAGTAGAAACAGATGCAATAATAGCGGCTTCTCAGAAGACACAAGGGACAGGAGAGATATCTATCAGCGGCAGATTTTTAGCTTGATTTAAATATTGTATTCTGACAGACACGGTCCAAAGTGTTTGTTCCTAGGCTGTACTGTTCCATATTTTCTGTACTTCGTGCTTCAGAATCACATTTTGTTCTTACTTAGATGAAGAGTATTATTTTATAACTTTAGTTGATTAAAATTTCATCTAATACTCCAGTATTCTGTGGAAATCTAGTCAATGAATTTGGATCTTATGGTTTGGAGACAGTATGGTGCCATTTACCTTTTCTGGATGCTTCAAAGCTGTCGTAAATATTTATCCTTTGGATGTCGTACGTTAATGTTGTGTTTGGCAGCAGTGTCCTGTTTCGGTTGATTGTATTTAAAGCAAATTTAAAGGCTAATTCCTCGGCCCCAGATGGGCTTTTTTCCACTGATTCAAAAATACCTCCTGAAACAGAAGAAAATATAGTTGTGCTTTAGACACCAGAAACACTGTGGAAAGTTTCCAATAAAACTATACTGAGAGCAGGGTTGAAGTGAAGGGAGGTGGAGTGACAATAATTATAGAAACAGAAAATGGATGCAGTTACGTCTGAAAAAGAAAATCGGAGTTAATGTGACATTATTACAGTGCCGATGACCCAGGTTCGAATCCGGAACTCTCTGTAAAGAGTTTGTATGTTTTCCCCATGTCTGTGTGGGTTTTCCCTGGGGGATCCAGTTTTTACCCATGCTCCAAAACATATGGGGGTTGGAGGTTAATTCTTCTTTCTTTGGCTTGGCTTCGCGGACGAAGATTTATGGAGGGGGTAAAAAGTCCACGACAGCTGCAGGCTCGTTTGTGGCTGACAAGTCCGATGCGGGACAGGCAGACACGATTGCAGCGGTTGCAGGGGAAAATTGGTTGGTTGGGGTTGGGTGTTGGGTTTTTCCTCCTTTGCCTTTTGTCAGTGAGGTGGGCTCTGCGGTCTTCTTCAAAGGAGGTTGCTGCCCGCCAAACTGTGAGGCGCCAAGATGCACGGTTTGAGGCGTTATCAGCCCACTGGCGGTGGTCAATGTGGCAGGCACCAAGAGATTTCTTTAGGCAATCCTTGTACCTTTTCTTTGGTGCACCTCTGTCACGGTGGCCAGTGGAGAGCTCGCCATATAACACGATCTTGGGAAGGCGATGGTCCTCCATTCTGGAGACGTGACCCATCCAGCGCAGCTGGATCTTCAGCAGCGTGGACTCGATGCTGTCGACCTCTGCCATCTCGAGTACTTCGACGTTAGGGATGTAAGCGCTCCAATGGATGTTGAGGATGGAGCGGAGACAACGTTGGTGGAAGCGTTCTAGGAGCCGTAGGTGGTGCCGGTAGAGGACCCATGATTCGGTGCCGAACAGGAGTGTGGGTATGACAACGGCTCTGTATACGCTTATCTTTGTGAGGTTTTTCAGTTGGTTGTTTTTCCAGACTCTTTTGTGTAGTCTTCCAAAGGCGCTATTTGCCTTGGCGAGTCTGTTGTCTATCTCATTGTCGATCCTTGCATCTGATGAAATGGTGCAGCCGAGATAGGTAAACTGGTTGACCGTTTTGAGTTTTGTGTGCCCGATGGAGATGTGGGGGGGCTGGTAATCATGGTGGGGAGCTGGCTGATGGAGGACCTCAGTTTTCTTCAGGCTGACTTCCAGGCCAAACATTTTGGCAGTTTCCGCAAAGCAGGACGTCAAGCGCTGAAGAGCTGGCTCTGAATGGGCAACTAAAGCAGCATCGTCTGTAAGAAAATGACAAAATGTACAAAAGCTGACCACAATTAGAATTTTTGTGACAGAATTTGTTGGTCCCACACTGGACACATCTGGCCATGTGTGATGGCCAGATATGAAGTAGACGCAAGTCATCCTTGGTCATGTGGAAGTGCTTAGGAAGAGAATTATCTCATCTAAGGCCATGACATATAAAACTCTTATAATTTAACTCTTTTTTTTTTCTTTTTTTTTTCACACCATAAACCAGAAGCAGTTTAAGGATAACTAATTCCAATCTCAATTTTACAAGACATGAACTACCACACTCTTAATACTAAAGGGTTAATAGTAAACATGTCAACATTGCAACAGAATTTTGACTTTCCGTAAATCCTGAAAATATATATTGACAGACAGTTTTGTTCAACTTCCTTTGCTAACAAGATCAAATGTTGAAAAAAAGCAGTGCTCTCTGAAGGCATTTAAAGTGTTGAATATTTAGGGTAATGAATCATCATTTGTCATTTGGCTTAACTATCTATGTTCAATACGCAATCTCATTGTGACACCTTAACTCTTTAACAAAACAATTAAGGATGCCCATGGGTTGGTATAAAATCAGATTACATTATCTACTGACATATGATTAATATGGTGCTCTACTTCCTCCTTCTGTCAATACAGGACTGCATTTCTGTCGACTCTCAAAAAAATAGTCCTTGAAGATTTCAATCAAGCTGTTGATTGAAAGTACAAGCATTATGTTATAAATTACTGAAGGAGATTTCGCAACGTTGTTAATAAACCAAAGTGTAAAGATGTTTCAATCTCAATAAGTGTCTTTTCTTCATCGATATTTCTGTGAAAAAGTCGACTAGCATCAGTGTCATTTCCGGCAGCGTAACAATTACGAGCAATGTAACGGTTAATCTTCCATCAGCTGTTTCTAGCAGTGGTTTTTATTAAGCCTATTCTATTTTAAATTATTATTCACAATCGTAGTCTCTCACAACATACAAAAAAAAAAATCGCAGCGCTGGTGCAGGCCCATAGAGAGAAGAGGTTCTACCATCTCGTCCAACTACAAACAGATCCATACTTTAAACAGCCTGTTAAAGAAGCCAGAAGTGTTTTATTTTGAAATCCTGCAACCACCAGGCCTAGCCCACGAGGTCCGCGCCGGTGTTCGGTAGAGGCCTCAAGGGGTTGCAGACTCTAGGGAAGCAGAGGACTGGCACAAGTCAGAAGAAAATAGGGAGACCACCCCTCCCCCATTTGAGAAGGAGAAGCAGAGGAAATGACCCAGCATGACAGTGAAGAACATGCAAGTGGTGGGCTGATGGTGACTGGAAGCAAGGAACCCATGCAGGCTGTAGTCTGCTGGCGACTGTGGTCAAAGAATTCACACCAGACTGTGGACTACTGGAGACTGTCACGAGACTAGCTGAAGAGGTACAAGGTATCAGAACCAGGAATGCCAGAGGATGCCATGGGCGTTGAAGGCTTCTTGATCTTTTTTAATACATTATTTTTTTTTCCTATATGTAATTAATAGACAATAAGATAATAAGAATTTAAATGTAAGAAAGTTTCAATTACCACTCCCCTTCCTCCCTAAACCCCACCCTCCCAAAAAAATATAAAAAGATATATAGTAATATAAAGAAATGTGAAAAAGAAAAATAACTTCAAGGAAGAGTTGCTTCAACAAGGTTTATATGATAAATTTAGGGAAGAACATTAACAAAGGTCTCAAGAGGCTGAAAGAACACCACTACATATTTATACCTAAAATTTTCAAAAAATATCATATTTATTTTTCAAATTGTATCCAATTTTCTCCAAGGGAATACAGCTCAGAATTTCTGCATTCCATCTTCCCATACCCAAGTGTGAATCTGATTTCCTGGTCACTGCAATACACTTCCTTGCCGCTGCTAATGTTATTTTAACAAATGTCATTTGGTATGCCGATAGTTTCAACTTAGGTCTTGCTCCTTCTATATTTCCCCAAAAAAAATGAATCTGGGTTATGTGGAAATACAATGCCTGTAACTTGTTCTAAAATTATTTCCCAAATCCACCGATAAAGGCTTTACTTTGGAACATGACCAAGTTCCCATCTCTTCACCACACCTAAAGCATTGATCTGATAAATCTGATTTAATTCTATTCAAATTTTGTGGCAACAAATATAGCTGATGTAAAAAATTATATTGAACTAATCTATACCTGACATTAATACTATTTGTCATACAATCTTGACATAAATCTGACCATCTTTGCTCATCAATATAATATTCAAATCTAGC
The DNA here is from genome assembly GCF_036971445.1 of Narcine bancroftii. Classification (NCBI taxonomy): domain Eukaryota; kingdom Metazoa; phylum Chordata; class Chondrichthyes; order Torpediniformes; family Narcinidae; genus Narcine; species Narcine bancroftii. The sequence goes on along the minus strand of NC_091474.1, from coordinate 215,810,527 downwards.
TCCCATCTCTGTCTATATTTAGGCACTCCCTGTTTAGTACTTTCTATTTGTAATAAAAATGTACATTGCAGAAGTAAATTTCTTTGTATTTCCTCTCCTAGTAAGAGTTTCCATCACTGGACCGAACATTCCCTCAAATATCCTCTCAGTTGAAAATAACAAATAAAAACAGTATTGCAAGTTATTCCATATTTATTCCTGAATTGTTCAAATGACATGTATTGGCCTTGTTCTTAACAATCTTCTTTTCTGAACCAAATATTTAAAAAATTGATTGTCCTTTGAAAAAGATAAAAGACAGTTTTGAATCAAAGGTATTCTGGGTGATATATTTCACTTTCTTCCAATTTCTTCATTTATCTTATTCCAAATAGTAATCAAATGTTTCGACAATGGTGTATCTTTAACACCACTTATTAATTTTGAATCCTATTTGTATATAAATTCCTCTGCTAATCTCTCTCCTATTTTATCCAATTCTATTTGAACCCAAGCCGGTTTTTCTACTCCTTCACAAAAAGAAGTGAGAAATCTTATTTTAGCCGTTTGGTAATAATTTGTAAAGTTAGAAAGCAGTAGGCCTCCTGATTCATATTTTCACATTAATCTTTCTATAGAAACTCTTGACATTTTACCTTTCTAAAGAAATTTCCTTACATGTTTATTTAATTTTTGAAAGAATTTTTTGGGTTAATAATATAGGTAAGGCTTGAAAAACATATTGTATTCTTCGGAATGTATTAATCTTAACACAGTTAACCCTTCCTACTAATGTTATAGGTAAAATCATCCATTTTAAAAAAATCTTCTTCAACCTTTTTGAGTAATGGCAAATATCTCGATTTATATACCCAAATCCCTAAATATTTAATCCCATCTTTTGGCCATTTTCTTCGACAGTAACTATAATCTCCATCCATTAGGGGCATCATTTCATTTTTGTCCAAGGCTTTCTGATCTTGTTGGAGGTTTGGATCTGGATCTCGGGTTGCCCATGGTTTGGACTGAAGTCTGTGTGCCTGCAGAGGCCATGGGAGCACTGGAGGAGATTTCATGGATGCTCAGCGGCTCTGGGGGAAATCCCTTTTGCTTCTCTGTAAGGGGTGCCAGACAATTTCTGCTGATGCCAAATCTTTGACTGCCTTAAGGCAGACTAAAGTCAATTTTCTGCAATACTACACCTGATTTATTACATGATAATAAAGGAATATTTTCCTTTAGATTCCTTTTTTAGGGGCTTATTTTTCTAATCTATTTGCTATCAAGCTTTGTTATCACATATATGAAATTATTACATTGAAATTTTACCAGGAAAGAGCTTCACCAATACGACTTGCCAGCAAGACCACGTGACCTCATTCTGTACCAACAGTCTTTCATCCATTTCTCACTCTAGAACTTGACGTACCCCACCATTATTCCATCCACTTGATCGTTAGTATGGCTTTCTACTGCCCCCTCCTAACTGGAAAAAACGGAGAACAACTGAATTTGTCTGTAATGCACAAATGTGCTGGTGAAACTCGGCAGTATAAACCAGAAGAAGGGCCCAGGTCCATAAATTTGGTTAGCCTTTACTTCCTATGGATGTTGTAAAACCTGCTAAATTTCTCCAGCACAATCATGTATTGCACTCAACCCCAACATCTGCAGACTTCCTTGTTTTTTTTCTGAATTTGACAAGATGCTGATTAGTTAGTATAATAAAATTAGACTTTGATGTTAAACTTCATGTCAAAGTTGCATTTCTGGTTCACTCATGCTCGTAAAGTTGGCCCATTCTCTCGCTGTATCAGAGATTTTTCAGGACCATTGGTCTCCACACAATAATAACTGCATTTATTTTTGCAATCCTTTTCATAATACCATTATTGAAAATGACATTCACATACAAATGTATATGCCATTTAACTTAGAACATTAAAGTGCAGGAATAGGACTTTTGGCCCACATGTCTGCACTATGTCAATGCCTCTCATAATTTTAGAAGCTTCAGTGAGATTCCCCTGAAACTCCGATGCTTCGGAGAAAAATACAGTGGCCCTTCCACCTCAGTCAGCACATCTGTCAAATTATTCAGATCATTTTCTCTTAATTAGCAACTGAGAGGCTCACCAGAAAATCTTCAGGATATGTCAACAGTCTGTTCATAAGGAGACGATAATAAGCTGTTATATTTACTCCAACACATTTGGTTGCAGCTACCCAATTTAACTAATGTGTTTTGAATGTGTCAAACACTTGATAAAGTTTGTTGAATTTAAAATGTTGATTTTAGAGCACCATTTGAAATGCATATCAAATCCATATGAAATGTTGACTTTATTTATGAAGGTTACAGAAATTACAATTGGGTAATTTTCAGTGAGGTTAGGTGAGAAAAAAACTGTAGGATATGGGTTAAGAGTGAAAGATAAAAAGTTTGAAGGGAACATTAACTTCTTCACACAGAGAGTGATGGGAATGTGGAACAAAGCTCATTTTTAACATATAAGAAAAATTTGGGTAGGTTCATGGATGAGAGGGATATAGAGGGTTATGGTCCAGGTGGAGGTTCAAAGGCAGTAGTTTCCAAACTTGGCTCCCAGCCACATCCATAGTGCCCCCCCCCCCCCCCCACACACATACACACACAACAAGCACACTCCTCTTTCTTCTCCCTCATCACTTACCACCTGTACTCTCCAGCCTCTCATTTCTCGGCCATCGCCACCTGCCAGCCCCTCTCTTAGGGCCGACTCCTTTCATCCCAGGCCTTTCCACCCTGAGCCCCCTATGCTTGGTATCTCCCTTGCTCCATCCACCCTTCCTCCTCCTCTCGTTCACTCTCAAATTATTAAAAGGCTGATGCCAAATACAACATGGCGGCCACCGAGGCCAGCTCTCATGAGACCATCCTGTTATCATTTATTTTCCTCACCACACCCCTTGGATCTTTCCACCACCCCCAGAGGGGGAAGCACCATCCACTTTGTGAATCACCATTTTAAGGTCTTGGGAAGGGAAAAGACTGCCAGACAAATTTAACATATTAATTGTAAATAAGAACATAAGAAATAGGAGCAGGAGTAGGCCATCCGGCTCATTGAACCTGCTCCATCATTCAATAAGATCATGGCTGATTAGATCACTGGCTCAACTCTACCTACCTTTTCCCCATATCCCTTAATTCTTTTTTTTTAAATCTATCTAAATGAACCTTAAATATTTTTAATGAAGTAGCCTCAACCACTTCCCTGGGTAAAGAATTCCACAGATTCACTACTCTCTGGGAAAAAGTTTTTCCTCATCTCTGTCTTAAATCTACTCCCCTGAATATTGAGGCTGTGTCCCCTAGTTCTGGTCTCACCTACCAGTGAAAACAATTTTCTTACCTCTATCTTATCTATCCCTTTCATAATTTTATATCTTTCTATAAGATCTCCTCTCATTCTTCTGAATTCAAGTGAGTATAATCCAAGATGACTTAGTCTCTCCTCATAGGTCAACCTCCTCATCTCCAGGATCAATCTGCTGAACCTCCTCTGAACAGCCTCTAAGGCCAGTCTATCCTTCCTCAAGTATGGAGACCTGATCTGCACACAGTACAGGTACACAATCCCTTTATCCGGAACCCTTGGGTGACAGCGTGTTCCAAATACCAGATTTTTCCAGATTTCAGAACAAAAGCTAGTTGCCCCAGAGTTAAGCCCACCAGAAATGCTGCCATATCCAAACCCTTCCAGTCGTGCTGGCATACTCTCTCCCCCCGCCCGAGTTGCGCTGCCGTCTCTCTCCCCCCTCAACTGCCCAAATCGCGCAGCCGTCTCTTTACCCTGCCCACCCGAGTTGTGCTGCCGTATCTTTCCCCCCCTCACCGACTCGAGTCACGCTGCAGTCTCTCTCCCCCCCCCCCCCCAACCTAGTCGCACTGCTGTCTTTCTCTCTCCCTCTCCCTCTGCTGTACCAGCACCAGGAAAAAAAAAATGCCAATTTTTGGAGCTTTCCGGATTTTATATGTCTGGATAAAGGATTGGGTACCTGTACTCCAGGTGCAGCTCACCAGTACCTTGTATGGTTGCAGCAATATAGGTTAGTGCAATTAAAATTTATACATCAATTATAGTGGACTCCACAACAATTAAATAGATTAAACTCAGCTATTTCAGATTTCTGTTTTAGGTGTAGATCTGAGATTGGAACGTTCTTGCATTCTACTTGGCAATGCCCTAAAGTTAGAAATTTTTGGCTGGAACTTTTTGGAAAGAATTGCAGGTGTCAAATTCCCACAGGATCCAATGTTATTTTTATTTGGTAATATTAATGTTATTAGACATAAATTAAAATTAAATAGGTTTCGGATTGAATATGTACAAATTGCTTTAGCAGGTTCTAGGAAATGTATAGCAATATCACGGAAGTGAAAAGATGGCATGCAGAACTTCATAGCTGTATAATATTAGAGAAGATTACTTATAGTCTGTAAAATAAATTTTATCTGTTCTGGAAAATATGTCTCCCTTATTTACAAAATGTGGGTATGTACATTTACAGCTCTCTGAAGGCCCCACTTCTCGGTAACCTCCAATCAGAATTTATGTTATAAATGTTTATCCTCTTGGTATTCTCCATTTCTTTTCTTTTTATTCTCTCTTTCCATTTCTTTTCTTTTCTCTATTTCTTTTTACTTTCACTCGGGTCTTGGTGCGGTTGGCGAGGGAGGTGGGAGGGGGCTGGAGGGGTTTGGTAGAGGGGGTTTTCTTTTTACATTTAACACCTGTAAATTTTATATATATACAATTTTCCAACTTATGGAATGCAATTCATATTGTGGCTTAAAATTAATAAATAAAATATTCCAAAAAGATAACTTTATGCATCATGCCTATAGCCATGAAATTAAAATGTAAATAACAGGTGGATATTATTTCACCCTGACATTTCATTGTTAATGTCATTTCCAAACAATTGCTGAAATTCAGGGAAAGATAATTGTGCCAATTTAATTAGCATTTAGTTATATTCCTGAATGGATGAGAAAGTGTTGCAGAATCAGGATTTGGGCAAATTTTCCATAGAAAAATAAATAAGGTCTATTTAGAAGATGTGTTCTCACAAGATTTCATTTTTAAAAATTTCTTCAACAAAAGGGTAAGAATAAGTCTGCAAATGTTGGATTCCTGAGCAAAGAACTAACCTGCTAGATGAATTCAGCAAATCAAACAGCAGCTGTGGAGATTTGATATTTCAGATAAAGACTTTGCATCAGAACTAGGAGTACAATGGGAAGATAGCAGCATACAGAAGTGAGAGGGGTGAGACAGAGTCTATTAGGTGGAACCAGTTGAGCGTAGTGGGCATGAGAAGATAGGCAGACGGAGCCAGACCAGGGAGTGAAAGGGGAAAGATGAACAAAGGGAGAAGAAATCTATGTAGATAAGGAATGTGGGTGATGGGCAGATGGAACCAGGTGGGGAAAGGTGATGAGTCCTGGGAACAAGGGTGGGGGGGAATGGAAGAGGGATAGATATCCTGGGAGAACTGGTGAAAAGGAACACAGGGGGAGAGGTTTATGTGAAATTGGATTATTCATTTTTCATGCCATTAGAATGTAGGCTTTGCAAACTGAATATAAGAAGCTGGTCTTCTAGCTTACTTTTGGCCTCACCCTGTCAATGGAGAAGTCGAGGACAGACAGGACAATGTGGGAATGGGAAAGGGAGCTGAACTGACATGAAACCAAAAGCTCAAGATATCCTTGAGACAGGATGTTTTGCAATACAGTCACCACATCTATGATTGGTCTCACATATGTAGAGGAGGCCACATCACAAGCACTGAATACAACTGAACAGATTGGGCACAGAGCTTTTATCCTTGAATCATGGTGAGAGTAGAGGTGGGGGAACAAGAGTTCCATCTCTTACGTTTGCAGGAAAAAGTGCCAGTGGATGGGGAAAGGTGGCTGGAAACCATGTGAAAAGCAGAAAGAATTTTATTTTTAACTTAGAGGTACAGCAGCATAACAGACCCTTATGGCCCATGCGTATGGCCAACTATCCTACTATCCCGCATGTTTTTGGAATGCAAGAGGAAACTGAACAACCTGAAGGAAACATGTGTGGACATGGGGAGAACACTCAAACTCTTACAGAGAGTGGAGGATTCAAATCCAGATCATTGTTATAACATTGGACCTGGCAGAAATGACAAATATGATATGCTGGATGTGCAGGCTAATTGGGTGAAAGGTGAGGGCCAAGAGAATTCTTTCTCTTGTCTTTCTGGAGAAAGGAGGAGGTGAGAGGTTGTTATGTGAGAAATGGAGGCAATACTTGTGAGGGCTCTGCAGTGAACTGGGATTCATTGGTACTGTGTTGTGTTGATGGCTGGCTCCGCTCTCATCTGATCACATAACTCTGGTTTCCCATCTAAACCCTGAACCCTTCCGAAGACTACTGTGAGACCCTACCTATAGTTATGAGCTAATAAAAGCGTTTGTTCTCCCTCCAGTTGTGAGAGCTTTTAGTCGCGCTGCAATTCTATTAGCTTATTCCCTAAACGATAGAAGAGCTACTCAAGCCTGGTCTGCTGTTGATACACCCTCTGTCCCCTGATGTGGCTGAGGAGGCTAAACTGCTTCCAGGCCTACTTGAACGTGACCAGAGATGTCTTCCGCAACGATGAACTCAGGAGAACTGCACTTATTTCGAGGGTAGGAGCGAAAGAGTATGCAGTCATCCGGGACTGCACTACATATGACGCTGCCATTGAAGCATTGAAGGCTCAGTACCTGAAGTCGCAAGGCACCTGCTCGCTCTACGTCACCAACAGCCAGGAGGGACCATCAATGACTATCTGCTGGATCTGTGGATGCTTGGCAATAAGTGCAGGTATGAAGCGGCAACAGGCCACATTCATGAGGAAGAACAGATCTGGGACAATCTAGTCATAGGGATCCATTTGAGGTACATGAGGCACCGACTGCTTGAGTCAGGAAAGAAGGGCCTGGTTAGCCACGTTGGAAATCGTTGGATCAGGCCAAGCTTAAGAATGATGACCTCAAAGCCAGCGAGCTTGCTCACCCAGGTGACCCCCTCCAAGGACCAGCTGCTCCCGCTACTCCAGCCCTAATGGCTGTCGCTTCACATGCTAGGGAGGACTCCTGGGCTAGGGAGTGCTTTTACTGCACAAGAGCTCATTGCCTGGCTAAAGATTTAGTGTCTTCCAGCTGTGGTGAGAAAGGGCATTGGGCAAGGGTTTGCTGCACGAAGGGATCCGATTCAATCCCCAAGCTGTCTGCCTGGAATTTACCCGAGTCCACTTGTTGTGCTACATGCTCATAGACAGTGGCAGTGAGGAAGCAGCGCATAAAGGCTCGGCGGCCCTCTTGCCATGACCCAAATTCAAACTCGGTGCCATCATCATCGGACGAGGAAGGAGGGCGGCCATCTTGGTCGACCATGAGGTCGACGCCATCTTACCCATACAGGGCAACCCAGGACTGTGGAGGCCACTTGAGTGAGGAGCATGGATTCTCTGGGGTCCTAGCCTCAATGGTCCTAGATCAGGACAGACCTCACCAGTTCAGCAACTCCATAGTGATTGTGAAGGTAAATGGACATTCCAATAAAAGCTTAATTGACACAGGCTCTACTGAAAGCTTCAGAGACTCGCGAACTGTGCAAGAGTACAAGCTATAAATGTATCCTTCCAATTATTGCATATTCTTTGCATCCTATTCATATTCTAGGCATATTCAACAACAGTGTAGAGTATATCTGTCCTTTGAAGGGGGGAATTCTGTAAATTTCACCTGTATATACTTGATGAATTGTGTACTCCGGTGTTGTTGAGTCTTGACTTCCTGTGTCACCTTAAAAGCATGACCTTGGAGTATTTTGGTCCCCTCCCCCCCATTCAGAAGGTTCAGAACAGAGGGCCCTTAAAATCAAAACCCACATGTAGCTTCTCCACACTAAATATTGATTCCCCACCTCCCTTCCTGAATCTGTCCTCGCACTGCAAACCTATTGCTACCAAGAGCAGGAGGTACAACACAGTAGACCAAGATTTTATAAAGTCTGAGACACAATCTCCTCTCAATAAAGGTATCATCAAATCTAACACCAGCCCGTGGAGAGCGCAAGTGGTAGTGGTAAAAGGGGGAGTTGAAGTTAGTGGCAAAGGTCATGAAAGTTATCAGTTCTGCACAAGTACAGGAAGTCACACCCTCTCAGTCTTTGAGGTCACCGTGAACGAGTTGCGGATGAGTACAACAGTAGGTTTGGAACAAGGACAGTTCCACTTAGCTCACAATAAGGCAATTGTTGCTGGGGCCCATTCAAGTGTCCATGGTTATTCCTTTGATATGTAGAAAATGGCAGGAATTAAAAGAAAACATATTGAAGGTCAGAGCAGGTTCTGCCAAATGGGTAAGTGTTGTTGAAGTGGACCTGTTTGGGCCTTTGTTCGAGAAAGTAGTGGAGAGTCCAAAAAAAATCTTTATTTTGGATTGATTTTTGAACAAATCGGCTTGGGTTGAGTGAGTTTATTTTTCCTTTACTTGGCAGAGAAGCAAAGATACCAAATAAATGATCATTAAGCACCTTGCCAAGTTCTGTCCCTACTGCTTTCTTTCCAGTTATTTGTTGAAAATTGTAGAGGTGAGAGATTTTTGAGAAATTTAATAGCTAAATACCATGAGCAATGATAACACATGAACAGGTTGTAACAGGTATATGGTGGATGCTATCTCACTGCTTCTACACACCTGGACAGCAAAGATACATACATCAGGATGCTCTTTAGCATCTACATTTCAGCATTTAACACCATCATCCCCTCAAAACTGAGCAGCAAGCTCCAAGACTTGGGAGTTAGCATCCCATTATGCAAATGGATCATGTATTTTCTCACCTCCAGACCACAATCAGTGGGATTGGTAAGAACTTCTCCTCTACAATCTACATCAGTGCCAGAGGACCATAGAGCTATGTTCTTAGTCCCCTGCTCTAGTCACTTTACACCTACGACTGTGTAGCTCGGTACAACAATAACACCATCTACAAATTTGCCACCGATACCACAGTAGTGGTTGTATAAAGGAAGGGGATGAGTTAACATATAGGATGGAGATTGAAAACTTGGCTGAATGGTGCACTAACAATAACCTTGCACTCAATGTCACAAATATCAATGAGCTGATTGTTGACTTCAAGAAAGGAAAGACAGAGGTATACAATCAATTGATCATTGGGGATTAGAGGTGGAGAGGGTGAGCAAATTTAAATTGATGGGAGTCACTATCTCAGAGGATCTTTCCTGAACCCAACACACCAATGGCATTGTGAAGAAAGCACATCAGTGCCTCTACCTCCTCAGGAATTTGTAGAGGTTTGCAATAACACAAAAAAAATGGCAATTTTTTAGAGAAGATATGGCAGTAAGTGTGCTGACCGGCTGCATCATGTTCTGGTATGGCAACACCAATACCCCTTAGCATAAAGCCCTCCAAAAGGTAATGGACACAGCCCAGGATATCACAGGCACTCTTGAGCACATCTACAGGGAACACTGCCATTGGAGGGCAGCAGCAATCATCAAAGACCCATACCACTGCTGCCATCAGGACTTGTATGGCCAGGTTCAGGAACAGCTGCTTCCCCTCCACCATCAGCTTCTCAATGACAAACTCATTCAGAGACTTTTTTAAGAACTCTTACTTGTGCACTTTATTGTTTTTTTTTTCATTTGTATTGCGCAGTTTGTGTACAATTTATTTTTTTGCACTTCCAATTAGTGGTAAATTCTGCCATGCCCCCAGGGAAAGGAATCTTAGGGTTGTATGTGATGCCATGTGCGTTTTCTGACAATAAGTCTGAAATCTGAAGATTTGAGACTTGTTCTGCTTCATTTACACTGCTCTCACTTGCCCATTAACAAGTGATCTGTTGCCACAATATGATTAACCCATATTAATTACATGAGCAGTTTTGCTACAAGACAGACATCTGCTGCTAACACGCACCACAGGCCTGGTACCAGGTTCAGACATTATTCCATCAGATACAGCAACCTTGGCTTTCCATCCCTCTAAAAATATCCATTGCCAATTTCAAGGAAAATACCATGGGTGGAATAAAATTTGTACACAACCATTCCTCTCACAGTAGTGAATATAGAAAAAGAGTGGGGAATTGATATGTCATTTTCAGGCAAAATCTAGCAATCTCTCTGAGCTGTTTTTGTCATATTTTGCCTGTTAATTCACCTACTTAACTTAATTTCTGTTTTAACTTTCATTGAGGTCATTAATGGACTGCAATGTCATTTCAAGGTTCAAGGACTGTTTATCCCCCACGTTTGTTAGTCTATTGAGCAGACCTCACACTGGTAAAATGATGCTTCCCTTATCCTGTTTTAAAGAGAACTTTTTCTCTGCAACACTATACTCTGCATTTTATTTCACGTATCTGGGAGTGGGTCCCTTTTGCAGAAAATAGCTGTAGAGAGCTTTTCTCTTGAGATGGAGACAGAGAGATTGTAAAAGGGGTGAGATGGACAAAGTGAATTTAAGAGTAGCAACACAGTGGATAAAGTTGACAAGCTCATCATGGGTGCAGGAGGCACCCATAATTACCTCAGCTACACCTCTTCTCAACCTCTCTCCCTTATCTCAATTTCTCTACCTCTGTCACTGCTCACAGGATGAGGTCTTCCTTTCCAGAATGTCCAAGATATCCTTCTTCTTCAAAAATTGTGGCTATCCCTCTACCACCATCACTCGGCCTTTAACTGCACCTCCTCTATTTACCGCAAATCTGCCTAGTCTCTTTTCACCTCAAGATGCAGAAAGACAGGATTCCCTTTATCCTCACCGACCACCCTATCAGCCTTTGCATCCAATATATTATCCTCTATAATTTCCTTCAGCTCCAACATGATCCCACTACCTGTCAAATCTTCCCCTCTCCACTCCCCTCCATCTTCCATAGCTCCCTCCTTGACACTCTCGACAATTCAGTCCTTCCCATTAAATAGCCCCGCACTTACCTCTGCAATGCAGAAGTGCCACACTTGCACCCATACCACCTCCCTCGCCACCATTTAGGGTCCCAAATAGTCCTTTCAAGTGAAGCAACATTTTGTTTGTGAATCTGTAGGAGTCATCTACTGCATCTCTTGCTCCCATTGTGGCCTTCTCTACATCAGAGAGACTGGGAAATCACTTCACTGAGCACCTTTGCTTTGTCCGCATCAATGACAAGGATCTGTCATTAGACAACTATTTCAATTCTTCATCCTATTCCTGCTTTGACATGTCCATCGGTGGCCTCATGTACTGTCAAACCAAGGCCATGCTTAAATTGGTGGAGCAACACCTCATATCTGTCTGGGAACTGTCCAGCCAGATAGCATTAATATTGACTTCTCCGGTTTCTGCTAGTCTACTCTCTGTTCTCCCTCTCTTCCCCATCACAATCTCCTTCCCTCCAGCTCTCCACCCCCTTCTGTCTCCATTCACAGAACTATCCCCTCTGCCCTGTTTGTTGGTGTGCCCTTCCTCCCTTATCCACCTATTACGATGCTCCTCCACCTGCTTCTCCCCTCCCCACCATTTCATTTGAGTGCCTGCCTACATTTTGTGCTCATATCTTGATGAAGGGCTCAAGCCCAAAACACTGATTATTGTATGTTTATCTATGTGAAAGCAAGTAAACTTTTTGATCTCTGTGCAGTGTCACGATTATGTACATCAAACTCTTCCACAGCAGAGAAGTATAATAAGATGCAAATTTGCAGGTAAACACAGAAATGTACAAAACCATATGGGTCTTATAAGGGAAACTTCTCTGTTTCTTGAATGTGTTTTGAGAAAACTTTCTTGATCAGTACACTTTATGGCCCAATGAGAAAAGCAAATCATCTGCCAGATAAAGTGAAACAAGCGTCTGTAGGGCTCATCAAATAAAATGTAACATCAGGTTTCCAATGGAACTGGTAAAGAATATAGACCATTGAACTAATAAAGGACCATCTTCAGCAATGACAAATGCATCCCAGAGTAAATTGGAGTCAATTTTTGGCAGACAAAGTTATAGTTTAGGATTGGGCAATTTTTAAGTTATAGATGCTTCTGCTATAGTTTTGATGCATTCCCATGTGGAAGCATGTTTGGGAAATTAGAGCTCACTGCATGACAAAAAAAGATATAGAAATGGTCCATCCTGCTGTGTGCAATACACCTCTGTCACTCACTTTTAACATGCTTCTTTGTAATGTTCACGTTGTCATCCCTTATTACACTACAATGTTCATACCCACATCACTGTTGACTCTTGAGATATTAAAACAAAAACATAAAAAATCACAGTGGATCAAATCGTCACAGGCACTTCCTCAGACATTGGCACTTCGTACATTCTGGGAATAGTTTCCAGGTAAGATCTGGAATTTTTTTTTTGGTCACAAGGGAGGAGCGGACTGCAGCCAGGCAGGAAATGAAAGACAGAACAAGTTCTTCCTCTCAAATGTGAGAAGTCACATGAAGGTTCTCGCTCCAAAGGATTCAGTTGGAGACTTTGATGCGGCAGCCCAGGAAAAAAAAGGTAATTGACATAATTCTTGGAGCATTGTCCAATCTATCCAAAAGACTGCATAAAATCTCAAGGAGCACAGTGGAGTCAGCTCCAGCCTTCCGTATGACTTTATAGGAAACATGTAGTCGATTTATCCAGCAAGTAAAAGACAGCCCACTCCATTTGAAAATTGACATAAATAACGGAGAGATTCCAACCAAATTAGTACTTTGTCTATTGTGTAGAAAAACACACACAGTACCCATGATCCATTTCTAGGACAGCTTCTTATCAGCAGTTATTTCCTGGAAAATTACATTTCAACACAGTGAATCCAATCAATAGATTCGATGGTTGCTTTCACATCTTTTATTAGATTCAAGTAAAAAATAATAATAATCGCATACAAGGATATGACTTAGTTATTTGCTGAGCTTAGTCATTCTTATGTCACATGAAAACTGTGGGGTAAAAGTTCATCTTTGATCACCAACTCATTTTTAGCGTAGAATGAATATAGAGGACCAAATAGCCTTCCATTTCATAAACATATATAATCCTAAGGTATTCGATATGCTGAATACAATGGACAAAATTTTTCTTTTAAAGTTTGCTTCCAGAAAAAAAAATTGGGGGTTATGCTGCACAAAGATCATTTCTGATTTGCTGTATCACAAAGGAAGCTGGAGAAACATCAAATTAATTTTTATTGAATTTAGCATGCTTAATTGCATAATGATGCTGACACGTTGCATTAGTTCAACTGACCTAAAAATGTTCTGCCGCTGATTTTTTGTTTGTACTCAACATCTGATGCCTCTCATGTCAGTATTCAACAATAACCGCGTTGTATTAATGGATTCCATTTGCACTGATATCACTTTTCCATGGTCACAATGTCCTGATGAAACCTTTCACCATGTTCGTCACTGACTGCACCAAGATCAGCCGGGAAACCCAAGTGCAAATGCAGAAAATTAATTTTCAATGATATATTCCACTTCATAGATTTGTATGCTTGAAGTTGACTTAAAATATGACAGGAAATCACAAAAATAGCTAATATCTAAAAAAATGATACATGGTCAGAAAATTTTAAGGTGATTTTCATGAACAGCAGCATTAAATATACTCAGAAGTGTTCAGGATGCAAAAATCTTTGTGGTCTAGTGATATCAAAGTTTACAGCAGTAGAAATTCATTTTTCTCTGGTACCAGCAGCAGCCAATGCTGTGGTGCCCCTTAGCACTGGAGAACACAGGCAAATTTCATCTGTTGTACACTTTATGCACAATTTACAATCTGATCATTATATAACCCCTCCACAAAACCCTTACTAACTCCTCTACATCAATCAAAATGCCAATAAGGTGTTTGTTATTTATGAGATTCAATAACACTCCTTTTGAATGAGAAAGCCACTCTTACAGAAGGGCTTGGCTTCTCAAGGTCAATCCCTCAAGTATAAACAAAGGCACAATCTATTCAAACAAGCTGAAGCTGCTCAACACTGGCAGGAGTCAAATCTGTGACAGGTTTCAGGAATAATGTAATTGTAGATGAATGCTTTTCTATTGTGAAAGAGAATACAGGCCTCTGATCATAGACATTGTAAGCAAAGGGAACACTTTTTTTCTGAATTTGTAACTAGATATGATAACAAGTGACTAGTTCGATTAATTAAGAGATGTGATTATTTATGTCCCTGATGGAGTTAATCATGTAGCAAGAAATCTGAAGAAAAGGTTTGATTGATTATCACACAGTTGAGGACAGAAGGCTTTGATCTCGATCCAACCCATCTATTTAATCAGATTCATCAAGTCAATATAATTATTGAACTGGAAGGTACCACCCAAAAATGTCTCACTGTACCAAAATCTGGATTTGTATGACTGAATAGTAATTAATTATCTTTAATCATTAAAGATGTGATATGTTAATAATCCAGAAAAAATAAAACGTTCCAGTTACTCCTTTCTGCTTATATTACTAAAACTGAATTCCTGTCTCTTAATCCAATGATTTATCAAATATTGGAAATCATATTTGCTTCCACTCTCAAAACCTGTTGAATTCTTATTAAATTGCTCATTGAGTTATTTTGCACTTGTCTCATGTAATTATATTCTCTCACATTATCATCGTAGCAAATCTATTCATCAGCTGAGAGTTAAGGCAGATGGATGATCTCGATCTGCCGGCTTCCTCCCAGCAGGTTAAGTTAATATTGCCACATAGATTTTGCCTTCCTCATGCTTCCAGTGTTTTATCCTATAATGGGATAGCATTGCTGCATCTCATGCATCCAACTGTGAATGGTTCCAACACCTTCAGTTGGGGGACCATGTGGGGCTTCAATAATCCAGGAAATTTATTATAAAGTTCAAAAGCAAAGCAAAATTTAACTAAAAATGTGCTCCATACAAGAGCAATCTGTAGCTAAACTAACATTCTCCACCAATCCCAAAGACTATCCCAACTCTTTATCAAGAGCAACCAATATGGTTATTCGGCATTTAATTAGTGAAGGAGGTGCACCCACTGTATGAAGTGTGAACAAGTGAGCATTTACACGTCAACACTGAGAATCACTGATTTGATAATCCTGTACATATTGATCAGAGCATTAACGCAAATGTATTTAGTGTCCAATTATGAAATCTTTCTGAAAAGTTCTACTGACTGTGATCCAGATATGACACATCTATGTATGTCATTAATGGAAGGAAGTAGTTCTCCATGATAATATGATAGGTTTTTTATTGCCTTAGTATTACTGACTGACCGACCACCCCATGTCATGCTGGCACCTAGCACCTTAAATGTGGACTGCAAGATGGACCACTATAAAATGCAGGCTACCTTCCCATACCTTGATAACTTGACCATCTACAGCCACAACCTGCAGGACTATGAGGGCAACCTTTGAAAATTCCTCCGGGCCGCAAAGCTCTTGAACCACATAACAGGGAGAAAGATGTGTCCCAGACAATCCGACAAGCCATTCTCGCCTGCGTGGTCGAAAACAGCAGGATTGATCCTGAGACTACATTCTCCCTCTGCTGGAGCTACCCCTTCACCCCACCCTCAGAAACTTGAAGAGATGTCTGGGTTTCTTCTCATACTATGTTCAATGAATCCCCAACTATGCAGATGAGGCTTGCCCATTGGTCAAAGCCACCTCTTCCCGCCCCCCCTGTTGGCAGAGGCCCTGCAGCCTTTGGCTGCATCAAGGACAACATTGCCAAGGCAGCAATGCATGCTATAGATGAGTCCACACCATTCCAGGTGGAGAGCGATACATCTGACATTGCCATGGCTGCTACACTCAAACAAGCAGGCATACCCTTCACCTTCTTCTCATGCACCCTCCAAAGCCCTGAAGTCCACCACTCCTCAGTTAGGCCATCATGGAGGAATATGCCACTGGAGGCACT
The DNA here is from genome assembly GCF_036971445.1 of Narcine bancroftii. Classification (NCBI taxonomy): domain Eukaryota; kingdom Metazoa; phylum Chordata; class Chondrichthyes; order Torpediniformes; family Narcinidae; genus Narcine; species Narcine bancroftii. Next base: position 215,794,527 of record NC_091474.1, on the reverse strand, counting down.
ACCTCGCTGGTAAACGATTCACCCTCCTCAAGGGCCAGCGGGTGGTCTCTTTCTTGTTCAACAACAAGAGGAGCAAAATGAAGAATGATAAAATCCTCAGGTGGAGAAATGAACTGTGCACCTATAATTACAATATCCTATAATGGTCTGGCAAACTTAACTCTCAGACATCCTATCCTACAGGACTTGTTCCAGTATCCAAATCGACAAATTGCAGACCCTCCACAACACACATGTCAAACTCTGGCCTGCAGGCCAATTTTGGCCCACGATATAAATATGCTTGTGAATGCTAAAAGTTTAAAACATAAAATTAATGATCCGAAGATTCTTGACGAGTGCAGCACATCGACAGAGTAGCAGTATCTCAGATCTGGTGACAGGTTCAATTCTGTCCCAAGTGCTGTATGCGTGGAGTTTGCACTTTATTCCTATGAATGCATAGGTTCTATGAATCCAGGTTCTACCCCATCCAATAGACATGTGAGGTGTTGTGTTAATTCAAAGGTGGAACCACTGAACATCCCCTTTTCTCCTGTCAGTACTGAAGATGATGTTCGGGCTGGCTTCTACTGGTCCAGGCAGAGTAACCGCCGAGGACTGAAAACCTGTGCTGACTAACTGCCTAGTGCATTCATGGATATCTTCAACATCTCATTCCAAATGAGAGTGGTACAAACCTGTTTCAAACAGGCCTCAATCATACAAGAAGGGTGTGGTAACCTATTAAATGACTACTGACCAGTGGCACTCACATCCAGAGTAATGAAATGATTTGAAAGGCTGGTATTTAAGCATATCATCACCTCCTGTCTGCCCAATGACATGGATCCATTTCAAATTTCTTGCCACAGCAGCAGGTCTATGGGAAATGCCATCTCACTGGCTCCACACAAAACTTTGCAACACCTGGACAGCAAAGGTGCATTCATCAGGATGCACTTTGTTGATGATAGTTTGGCATTCAACATCATATCCTCTCAAAACTAATCAGCAAGCTCCAAGACCTGGGCTTCAATGCCCCACTATGTAATTGGGGTCCTGGATTTCCTCACCTACAGGCCCAAATTATTGTGGATCGGCAAGAATAACTCCTCCACAATCTCTATCAGCACCATCGCACCAAAAGGTTGCAATACTTCACTCCCTGCTCTACTCACTTTACACCTACGACTATGTGGCTTGGTACAACAACATCATATCCAAATTTTCTGACAATGCCACTTTGGTGAGCTGTATAAGAAGGGAAGATGGGTCAGCACCCAAGAGGGAGGTTGAAAATTTGGCTCAATGGTGTACCAACAAAATACTCTCACTCAATATCTCCAAGACAAAGGAGCAGATGTAAACTTTAGGAAAGGTTCAAGTTCACTTATCACCCAAATGTATTGGTACAACCCGATGAAACAGCATTCTCTGGTTCACGAAATAAAATCAGGTGAAGAAATATACAGACTTTTTTTTTAATTTTTTTTATTTTTCACACCATAAATCACATTAGCCATGATATACACTTTTTCTTTTTCACACATTTACAGTGACTTTTTCTTCCCCCCCCCCCTCCCTCCTCCCAAGCCACCCCCCCACCCCCCCCCCCCTCATCCATTTTAGGTATACAATCTAGGTTGCATTAATTCAGTCAGACAATGTTGTCATTCAACAAAAATACATCAGAAATTCTACAGAGTCCATTCTTTTCTTTCCTTCTCCTATGCAAATAATTCATAGACACAGATGTAAGGTACATCTATTAAAATAAATATTATTAATAAATAGTTGTCTTGGAGAATGTCCCAGCAGTTCAAAAGTCATTCAGTATTCTCACTGCCCATGGGAAGAAGCTATTCCTCAGCCTGGTGGTTCTGGCTCTATTACTTCTGTATCTCTTTACCGACAGAAAACCAGAGGTGTATGATCCAGTAATCATTGGTGGGGTGGGGTTGAAATCAGAGAGCAAATTTAAATTCATGGGAGTCCCCATCTCAGAGTCCATTTCCTGGACCCATCATACTAATGTCACCATGAGGAAAGCACGCCTGCACTTCCACTTCCACAGGAGTTTGTGGAGATTCAGGATGTCATCAGAAATCTTGGCAAATGTCTACAGATGTGCAGTGGGAGTGCTGAGCGGCTGCATCACAGGCTGGCATATAGGTACCAATGCCTCTGAGTGAAAATCCCTGCAAAAGGTAGTGGACACAGCCCAGTACATCAAAGGCAAACCTCTCCCCATCATCGAGAACATCTACAGGGAACATGGCCATCAGAGAGCAGCAGCAATCATCAAGGATTCACACCACCCAGGTCATGCTCTATTCTCACTGCAAAGAGGTACAGGTGGCACAAGACTTGTACCACCAGGTTCAGGGACAAATGCTACCTCTTAAACATCCAACTCCTAAACAACAGACTTAAAGACTCATTTAAGAACTCTCAGTTATGTATTATTTATTATTGATATTTATTTTTCTGTATTTGCCCAGTTTGTTGACATTGTCTTCTTTTGTACAGATTCCATTCTTCTGAAGTAGTTTACAGTTACAGATAATAGGAATTCTGCCTTGCCCATAGGAAATGAATCTCAGGGTTATACGAGATGTTATATCTGTACTCTGACAATATATTTTAACTTTAAAACCATCACTGATCCTGAATTTCTATGATTCTACTTGTCTCTTTCTTTAGCTCTGCAATCAACAATGCCCACTGGTCCAATAGAACCTAGGGAATTCCAGCAACAATGTAGAACATTCTAAAATCACTCAAGGGGCATGCTATATGTGTCCTTTTAAGTTCTTTTGCTTGAAAAAGAGAGTACAAAATAAAGACTGAATCTTCAGGCATACACTGTGAAATAAATGGGCTACTTGTTTCCTTGTTCCATTTAAGAACACAAGAAATGGGAGCCAGCTCAAATCTACTGTTCAGTGAGATGATGGTTAATCGTCTTGTTATACACCATTTCCATATCCTCATATGCCTTAATTGATGTCTTTATTATGTCTGCATGTGTGAGCACTGTGGTCCGAAGAAATGCTCTTTTGTCTGGTTGCACATTTACAGTCAGATGATGATAAATCTGAACGTGAACAAAGGTTTCCCATTTATTGAAATATTCATCACTCAGTTTTGATGGAAATCATTCTCATCAGCCCTCCAGGAAGGAGAACTTCAAAGAAGTATGAAGAAAATAATCTTTCAATTCTAAATGGCCTACTGTAATCTATTTAATTTAAACTACTTTATATTATTTTCCTTGATCCCTAGTCGAAGTTTTTTGGCCAGGAGAAACATCTTCTCTGTATCTACCCTGTTAATCCCTCTAACTTCCAATTTTTCTTCCAAGCCCTAAGGAAAAAAACATGGCCTATTCAATCTTTTTTCAATGGCAGACCCACCATTCCAGGAACAGTACTGGGGATGTCTTTTTGACACTCGTTTTACAGCAAGTCCTTTTCTAAGAAAGGAGACTGAAGCTGTAGAAGATATTCCAGCTGTGGTCTGTTCAAGGTTCCATATAAATCTAGTATCACTCCTTGACTCTTGTTCTCAAATCTTCCAGAAATAAAAAGCAGCATACATTTTGCCTTCCTAGCAAACCTGATACATCCATATGTTAGCTTTCAGAGTTGTATGTTGAAGGACATCCAAGTTCCCCTTACTATTCAAAAATTTAAAAAAATACTTATCAAATATTATGTTCAGCATTTTTTTGTTCCTTTTTAAATTTAAAGAATAGAAGGAAACTCATGCCACTCAAAGGCACCCAATGAACCTAGCAACCCCCTGTATGTTTTAGAGAGAGGGGAAAAAAGAAAAGCACCCAGAGAACACCCATGCAGGTCACAGGGAGGACACGCTAGCTTCATATATACAATGCTGTATTGAACCCAGAGGACTAGAGCTGTAATACCATTGCATTAATTGCGACACTAACCACACTTCTTTGACGTTTAACACAAACATTTATCCTCATTATGGATATTCCTGCAAAAGTTGACAGATTCCGAGCACAGAGAATCTGTTAGCTAGAAAATTTATGAAAATGTTACTTGAGTTTCAGAATTTAGAATACCAAGAAAGAATGAGAAAATTGGGTCTTTATTCTTTGGAGTGGAGAAGGTTGAGTGGGGATTTGATGGAGATATTTAAGATTATGAGAGGGAAAGATAGAATTGATGTGGATAGGCTTTTTCCATAGAGAGTAGGAGAGATTGAAACAAGAGGTCATGAGTTAAGGGTTAAGGGGAAAAAGTTTAGAAGTAACATGAGGGGGAACTTCTTTACTCAGAGAGTGGTGGCTGCATGGAATGAGCTTCCAGGAGAAATGGTGGTGGCAGGATCCATTTTGTCATTTAAGGAAAAATTGGATAGGGATATGGAATGGAGGGTTACGGGTGGGACTAGAGGAGAGTACTTAGTTTGATGCAGACTAGAAAGGCTAAAATGGCCTATTTCCATGTTATAATTGTTATATGGTTATTACAGTCCTTTCAGCCCATGATGTTGTGTTGACTTTTTGTTTTCCTTCTCCACAATAATCTAATCCTTCCCTATCTCATACCTCATATGATTATATATCTCATATGATTTTTTTCTTACATCAGATAGCAGAAACAAAGAAAATGGTGGAGGAGAGCATTGATGAATACAGAAGAGCAGAAAGATTTAGGAGTAACGGTACATCGTTCCCTGAAGGTAGAAACTCACGTGAATAGGGTGGTGAAGAAGACTTTTAGTATGCTGGCCTTTATCAATCATTGCATGGAATATAGGAGTTGGGAGGTGATGTTGAGATGGTATAAGACGTTGGTGCGGCCTAATTTGGAGTTCTGTGTGCAGTTCTGGTCGCCTAATTACAGGAAGGATATAAACAGAGTGGAGAGAGTGCAGAGAAGGTTTACCAGAATGTTACCTGGGTTTAAGCATCTAGAGTATAGGGAGAGATTGGACAGATTAGGTCTTTATTCTTTGGAGCGTAGAAGGTTGAGAGGGGATTTGATAGAAGTATTTAAGATTATGAAAGGGATAGACAGAGTGGATGTGGATAGACTATTTCCGTTAAGAGGAGGAAAGATTAAAACAAGAGGACATGAGTTAAGAATTAAGGGGCAGAGGCTTAGAGGTAACATGAGGGGGAACTTCTTTACTCAGAGAGAGGTAGCCGTGTGGAATGATCTTCTGGGAGAAATAGTGGCGGCGGAGTCGATTGTATTATTTAAGAAAAGGTTGGACAGGTCTATGGATGAGAAGAAGATGGAGGGTTACGGGCATTGTGCAGGGAGGTGGGACTAGAAAGGGGTGTTTGGTTCGGTGCGGACTAGAAGGGCCTAATGGCCTGTTTCCGTGCTGTAATTGTTATGTTATGTTATGTTAACTCAGCAAGTCTTACAGCGTCTACATTACCAACATTTCGGGTCTGATCCCTTCTTCAAGGTGTGAGTAAACAGCAGGCAGGCAAATAAATTAAAAGGCTGGGGAGAAGGAAAGAAAGGACAGGAGAAGGAAGGAGCACAGACCAACAGACAAAAGGTGATAATTACATATGGATTGGAGGACAGGTTAGATGAAACGTGAGAATTGATTGGGAGCAGAGCTGGGGTAAAGGAAAAAGAGTGAGAGAGAATCATAGCTCAAGGAAAGGATGCATAGGGAAAGACAATGGGGGGGGGGGGAGGCAAATGGAAACCAGAAAAGTCAATATTAATGCCTTCTAGTTGGAGGGCACCCTGATGGAATAGGAGATGCTGTTTCTCCAAATAGTGGGTGGTCTTAGACTGGCACTGCATGAGACCATGGACAGAGATGACAACAAAGGAATGGGGTGGGGAATTGAAATGGGTGGACACTGGGAGATCCCCACTATTGCGGCAGAGAGAGTGAAGGTACTCAACGAAGCGATCTCTCAGTCTACATCTAGTCCCTCTAAGGAGACAATAATGGCAGCAGCAGATGTAGTAGATGACCCCAGAAGATTCACAAGTGAATACATGGAGCCCCAAATGCCGGTGAGAGAGAAGGTGTGGGTGCAAGTGCAGCACTTCCTATGGTCACAGGGGTAGGTGCCAAGGGGATACCACCAACCTCCTATCCAAGATTCACAAACCCAATTCTACTGGCAGTACCAACATTTCCATATGCTCCTGTTATCCTCTTACTGCAACTCTGTTTTGTCCTCTCTGGTCCAGTACCTCCAGACTTGCATCTACAATACTTCACATGCCCTCTATCACTTCAACAATTTCCAGATCCCTGAAATTGACTGTCTCATCTTCAGCATGGACATCGAATCATTCTATGCCTCCATTCCCCTTATCGGAGACCACAAATCCCTTTGATTCTTCTCAACAACCATCTACTACCACCCTCCTCCAGCTAGCAGAACCTGTCCTCACCCTCAATAATTTATCCTATGACACATCCCACAACTAGATTGCATGAGCCTTTTTTTTTCTTAGCTACGTAGAGCAGTTCATACTCAAGCCAATACAGGCAAACCTTCTGAACTCTTACCTCGCTATATTGATGACATTTTGGTGCTGTCTCATGCATCCATGATGAGCTTGTTGACTTTCTTTACTTTGCTGATAACTTCAAATTTACTTAGTCCATCTCCAGCAATATCCTCCCCTTTCTCAATCTTTCTGTCTCCATCTCAGTGGACACATTCTCAACAGACATCTTCTACACACCAATTAACTCCAACTGCTACCTCAATTACACCTCTTCACACCCTGTTCCATGAGAGGTTTCCATTTCTTTCTCTCAGTTCCTCCATTTCCATTGCATCTGTTCCCAGGATGATGTCATCCAGACCAGATTATCCAAGATGCCCTCCTTCATCAAGAAAAACTCATGGCTTCCCCTCTACCACAATCAACTCAGCCCTCAATCATATATCCTCCATCACCCATAAAATATTCCAGGCCCACTGTGACCCCATATGCAACAAGGAAATAATTTCTTTTGTCCACAGCAACCACCATATGCAGGCAACATATCTTCCTCTCCTTTTCCCCATTTAATATGTGATCCCACCACCAGGAACAACTTCCCTTCTCCTCCCCTCTCTGCCTTCCACTGGGACTCCTCTCTTTGTGACTCTATCGTCCAATACACTCTTCCCACAAATGACCCCCTTGGTACCTATCCCTATGTCCATAGGAAGTGCTACACACACCCACTCATTGTCTCTCACCACAATTTAGGGCCCCAAACTGTCCTTCCAAATGAAGTAACACTTAACTTATGAATATGCAAGGGTCATCTACAACATCTGGTGCTGCCGTTGTGGTCTCCTCAACATAGGAGAGACTCATTCTATATGGACATGTCCCAAATTGAACTCTTTTTGAACCAATTTAATAGATTTTCTTCAGCAGGTAATGGTGTTAGACTCCTGAGAAATCCTATGTTATTCCTTTTGGGGATATCTCACGGATTAATCCAGATTTAAAGTTGGATTGGTTTCAAAAGGAATTTTTAAAAATTGCACCGGCAGTTGCAAGAAAATGTATAGCTGTTTCCTGGAAATTGGACACAGATTTAGTATTAGATAGATCGCATGTGAAATGCAAAGTGGAAAACCCTTGGAAAACATTACACATAATTTAAAGAATAAATATGATTTTTTTTTTTAATTCGGCTTCCATATATGCAAACGATTTACCTTATAAAGATCTACATTAAGTTAATTGGTAGATTATGATTTGAGTTTGTCACTCCCTGACCTTACCTTATCTCAACTTCTTAGCCAGTGTTTTAGTTTATTGTATATCTTATATTTAGTGGATATATTCTTAGTGGTAGAGGTTAATATAATTAGGTTACAATTTAATTATAAGATAACATCCAGTATTGTTTCTGTAATTAGTCTATTTGTTTTCTTTTTTGTTCCTTTTCTTGCTTTTCTTGGGGGTTTTCCTGTGTGGGAGGGAAGTGGTGGGGTGGGGGGGGGAGGAAAAATTATAAAAAAAAGCATGTATTGATTTTGATTGATACTCTTTACATGTGCCAATAAAATTTGAAAAAAAAAACATCAGAGAGACTGGGAGATTGCTTCATTGAGCACCTCAGCTCTGTCCACTGCAATAGCAAGGCTCCCCAAATGGCTACCCCTTTCAATCCCCCACCCGATTCCCTTACCGACATGTCTGTCCATAGTCTCACATCAGATTGAAACCACCCACAAATTGGAGGAACAACACCTCATATTCACCTTACCACACCATCAGGTTCAGGAACAAGTGCTACCCTTCTACTACAAAATTCCTCAACAACAAACTTATTCAGGGACTTATTTAAGGGCTTACTTTTGTACTTTATTGATACTCTTTCCTCTGTATTGCACAGTTTGTTTACATTTTTTTATTTATTTACATGCGTACATTGACTCCGTATTTTTTTCCACTGCCAATAAGTGTTAATTCCCATGCCCACAGGAAAAAGAATCTCAGGGATTGTGATGTCATGTATGAATTCTGATAATAAATCTGAATGCAAGTCTGACCTGATTCTGAATCTGAATCATATTCCGTCTGGGAACTCTTCAACTGGATGGCATTAACATCGATTTCTGGTTTCCGTTAGCCCCACCCCACGCAATAGGAAGTAGAGATACAACTGAATTATGGAATAGATTGTGAAATAGGTGTAAAAGATTTGATTTCTTGAAAAATGCCTTTATATCAAAATAGACCTTCCTTTTTCAATGGATAATCAATTTTTGTGGTCCTTTGAGCTTTTCATTGCCAATCTAACCCTTTGAAAGACTTATCCAATTAAACCAACTCCCTGATGTTTTCCAATAACACCTCAGAACAATATCACTGAGTATTATCTAATTCCCATTTGAATGCATACAAGATGTTAGACATCTGAATCAAACAGAATATGGTAAAAATGTTCTACGTGACCAGAGAACATGTGTATAAGGTGAGGGAGGAAAGTTTAAGGGAGATGTCAGGGGAATTTTGTTTTCAAACAGTGGGTAGTGGGTTCCCAGAATGAATTGCCAGGGGTAGTGGTGATGGCTAGTATAGTGGGGACATTTAAAAGACTCTTATAACAGGCACATGGATATAAGAAAAATAGCATTGTACACATGAGGTAGGAAAGGTTTATCAGTGGTCCTCAACCTTTTTCTTTCCACTCACATATCACTCTCAATAATCCCTATGTCATAAGTACTCTATGATTAGTAAGGGATTGCTGAAGGTTGTATGTGAGTGGGAAGGGAAGGTTGAGAACCACTGCTTGAGACCCAATTGTTACTGAAATATTTTGCTTTTCAAAAATTGTCATTGGCCCATTCCCTTTGGAGTTAGGAAACCATGCACACAACGAGTCAATTAGGTACGATTAAAACAGTGATTTTCAAACTTTTTCTTTCTACCCACATACCACCTTAAGCAATCCCTGACTAATCACAGAGCACCTATGACATAGGGATGACTTAATCACATAGGTATGTGAGTGCAAAGAAAAGGTTGAGAACCACTGGTGAAGATTATTGAGTAGGTCTATATGGGTCAGCATAAATTATCCTGCCCTGTGCTGTAATGTTCTATGTTTTATGACCATCAAACATTTTTTGGCAATTTCCTTCTTTTCCCTTTTGAAGCTGGATCCAATGAGAGGAATACATTCCAAATCACACAAGTTCACAGACCAAAACAAAAACTTCTCTACTGTTCCCTCTGCACGTTTCCACAAGTACTTCAGGAAATTATTAAATGTTGTTGAATTATGGAAAAAAAAGCAGATAAAAGGATGGCATTTTCCTTTTTTAATATTCTTGGTGGATACAGCATGCTCGGGACATGCTGGCTAAGTCAGAAATGGAATAGATCTTCCTAGTTCCTACCATTTTTCCAATAACTGCTCTTAGATCATCCATAAGAACGTGACATTCATCAATTTAAGTGGTCTGAAGAACAACCATAATTTAATTGTGAACATAGTGAAAAGGTTTGTACTGATCAGTAGTCAAAATAATAAGAACAACACATTCCTAAATTGCTTCACAATTCCTAAATTTTTCAGTGGCCATGGATTTTTTTTTAGATACCATGTTGGTTTCCAATTAGTTATTCACTCCCCAATCCATCCATTCATACCTTTTTGATAAATCCATGGCCCAAGATTCAAATTAAATACAACACACATTTCAAATAGCTGTTAATCCAATATCGCCCATTTTTCATCACCACCTGAGATAAACCTAGTCCTGATGCTCCTGCAGAACTTCAAAATAGACTTTATAAATCGTTACAGATTTTCCTGCATGAGAAATGCACATCAAGTCTTTCAGTGCAGAGGCAATTTGATGCATTAGAACATAAAATCGTGCAGGACCTTGTGGCTTCTGCATCCAAGTGTCCATCAGGATTGTGGATTACAGTTATAATGTAACTGAGTTAAACATTGAAGTGTTATTAGATTAACATATTTCATAGCTGGAATAATCCTCAAAGAATATCAAAAATGTAATTGGAATAATCAATGATTATTATACATTCTGGTAATTCCTTGTCCAGGGATTCCCGGTGATTCCACATCATTATTGAATTTTTTTTTCTTCATTTTAATAAAGGTAAACTTGATTGGAGGGAGGGGACAGATTAGTTTAGTCCTTTAGTTTTAAGGTTTTTTTAACGTTTATTATTTCAATATAACAATCTAATAAATGGGTCTGACATGGTTGCCTACATTATCTTTATTGCTAGATTGAGTTATTATAAGTAACTATGCATATTTTATTTACACATTTTCTTCTCCCACTTCTGTATGTATTTACTTGTATACAATTGATTCATTATGAAATAAATTATATGTTAAACAATAAAAATATTTTTTAAAAAGTGTAATTTTCAGAATCCACTTCAATATTGGAAATGTTCAGATACCCATTATTTTGCAAGATGATGCATCAAATTACAGTTTGGCTGGTTGGACATGAAGTCTGACACATTATTAGAGGAGTATCCAGAGTAAACTCTCATCTTCAACTCCACCCCTACAAAGCCTGCACATCAGAACATTGGATTTATGTTAACCGGTTTGATTCCTGTCCATAGGTTCACATATGTTTTGCATTAATATTGACCTGAGCAGCCTTTGCAATGTTAAAAGGTGGATCAGTGAACATTTCACATATTTTTAATTGTATGCAACCCACGAATCACCATGTTTATTTCAAGTATCCCATAAGGGGTTAGATAGTACAGGAAACAAAGCCTTTGAGGCTTATACTCCAGGTTGAGTTCAAATCCAGACAAATAATATTGAAGTCCTCTTTCTATTGAATGCCCAACATTTTTATGAAATGTATTTTTTTTTGGAAGAAATACTGGGACTAGAATGTAATACTGGGACTGGCAACATCACTCACATAAGCCAATTAACTACTAATTAGGGAAATAGCAATATAATGTTCCCATCAGTGGATAAGGCAGTAGAGCTAGCATTCATTATGAAGGAATGAAATTATTTAACTTAACACTCAGTGCTTGGTGAAAAATAGAGAGTGATCTATTTCCCATCAAAGTCATTTCCGATTGAATTTAAAAAAAATACCCATATGGATATCTACCTCCACAGAATTTGTGGATACCCTATGATTTTCAGTGGCACAAGGTAGAAGCTCATCCTCTTCATTAAAATGGATCTGAAATCCTCATTGTTCCAAACAGACCCAATCAAGCCAGAGATAATCCCACATAAGGGTTATGTTGGTGGTTGTAAAATTCACCAATATATATTCATCAAGTTTAAGTTTATCATCATGTGTAGCAAGTGAGAACGTTCATTGTACGAGAAGTCCAGCTCGTCAACCCATCTAATGCACAGCAGGAGAAACACGCCACCCAGTGCAGAATTACAGAGAAAGCTCAGTTAAAACAGACCAAAGGCAACATCATTTCACTGGTCTAACATTCATTCAAAGGTCTGAAAATTATGAGAAAGCCAAACTTGAATCTGGGATCGTTGACATAATGTGTTTGCTAAAAGAATTCAGTGGCATACTCATATAAGAAATACTCAATCTAGTACGGTGCATTTTGCATATGCTTACCGTCCATGAAACCTCTTGTAACATTTCAGGTGTTATATATGTCCATGGCATCATTATGGTTGCCACACCACATCAGAATTTAAAGGATGCGCCACTTTAGTTCTGACATGGAAAGTGACAATACTTGTATTCAATCTGTTTTTAACAGTTTATATAATATCCATCTTGTATTAGATCCCGATATATTTTTATTAGGGAACATGCAATCATTAATTAATTTAGGTTTTGAGGATTATTTATTTATTTAGCTTTAGTTGTGGCTAAGAAATGTACAGCACTTACTTGGAAAGATAGAAATATACTAACTTTAGATAAGTGGTATTTGGAAATGAAATTTTGTTTGACTATGGAAAGGATATCTTTTTCAATTCAGGATAAGATGTCTTTTTATAAGTTAAAGTGGAGTCCGTTTGCTAATTATATGCATTTAAGTTTGATTTAAATATATGTTTAAGTGTGATATTTTAGTATCGACAATTTTTTTTTGTTAGAATTTTTTTTAGGTTAAGTTTTATCTCTTTTTTTGTTAGTAGGTATTTTTTTTCCATATATAATATTGTCAGTTTTATTAACTCTTCACTCTTTATTTTGGTGGGGGGGGAGGGTTGGACTAATTTTAAGTTAGACTATTAATATTGTGTTACAATTAACAGGGGGGGGTTATTTTGTGTAGTTTTCTGATGTAATATTGTAATCATACCTTTTTTATTTTTTTTTTCTATTTTTCTTTAAATGTAATTCTTTATTGTATTCATGTTATAAAATTTTAAATAAAGTCTTCAAAACAAAAAAGAAAGTGACAATACTTGGATGTAGAAGCCACATGTCCTACAAGATTTTATGTCTCGAATGTATCGAATTGCCTCTGCGCTGAAATTCCTGACATGGATTTCTGGTACAGTAAAATCTGTGAAGATTTATAATGCTTATTTTAAAGTTCTGCAGAAACATCTGGACCAGAAGTTTAACTCACATGGTGATGGACAATATTGGATTGACAGCTATTTGACTGGTGTGTGGTATCCAGTTTGAAACTTGGCCTATGGGTGTAATAGTATGGTGTAGATGGATGGATTCTGACAAAAAAGCAAAATACTGTTTATATCTGAAACAAAAATAATAAATGCTGGGAATATGCAGCAAGGCAGCAGATTCTTAAATTTTGATGTACAGCAGGGTAACAGGCCCTAACAGCCCACGAGCCCATATTCCCCAAATACACCAATTAACCTACAAACCCCAAACTTCTTAAAGAGTGGGTGACCAGTGTCCCCTAACGGATTTGGGGCGAATGTACAAACTCCAGACAGCGCCAGATTTGAACCTGGGTCACTCGCTCAGTAACGGTGTTATGTAAACCGCTACGCTCACTGTGCCACCAAGCATAGCCACCCAAGATGCCAGCGTATTGTTCAGTAGTTGGTAGATTTTAAGCAAACATACGTAATCCACTTGAATATCTTAATCTATACAGGACCCCAACCTTTTATCAAGGATTGTCAGGACCGGACACCTGCCGTTGTTCGGAATCTTCTGGATTTCAGAATCATTTTAAAATGGTGGTCTTTTTAAGCAAATGTGACATTTCAAAATTGTGCAAAATCACACAAAACGGGGCATGGAGGGGGTTAAATTAATTTAGATAAATAAAGAACATAAAATCGCAAGTATGTTTATTTTTATTTTGAAGTAAAACTTCAAAATAAAACTGGCTCCAACTGGCTTCTGACTCGTAGGGTCAACTGGGAGAGCGAATGGCAATGATGCTTGACAGGCAGGGGCTCTTATAAAGTAACGATCACGCTAATCAGTGACAGTTCCCGACAGTTGCTCTCATAAAGGGATAATCGCACTAATTAGCAACGGCATGTGCCAGGAAGGGCCACTTATAAGGTGATGATACCTCAAATTAGTGATGCGGTATGCGACAATATACACGGGAGTTGAGTGAGGGTCATGTTGGGTGCCAAACTCCATCTTGATAAGCAGATGTCATCTTCCAAAAAAGTGCTGGTTTTTGAAGGTTGCTGGTGTTCGGAATCCCAGATAAAATGCTGTGTAAATTAATTCGCGTTTTACATACAATAAACAATTACGTATTGGATGGCATATAACACCCAACTTTTTCCCCAAAGATTGGCTATAAGTTACACTCCGGGTTTTATATGCGATGTTGAAATTGAGCAGGTCACCATCTACTCACCCAGCTTCAAGAGGTGCTGCAGATGTTCAGAATGTGGGCCTGCAGCTTTGAGGGCTACCTTCCCTTGGGGGGCCCATGCTTTCCAGAGCCGCCACCACCACTCCTCACTTCACCTGGTGAAAAGGCCAACCACAGTGGTCCCTATCAGCAGCAGAAGTACAGGAGGGACCCGTTCACTAACTTAGCCATAAATACACTAAAAAATTCCTTAATATTCCCTAATGAAAATGGGGGGGGGGGGTCTTATTTGCCCATGGGGCATATATGCCATCAAATATGGTACTTTCACACAGCCATCTTTCAATTTTTGAATAGCACCCAAATCAATAATGCCGATTAATTTCAAAGCATCCTTAAACCTTGCTATCAATGTGGAATTTATTAGAGTCAGACAAAAAGAAAAATCTCTCTTTAGATGAAGAGAGGGATGATAAATTGAGAACCAGACACCTATGATATAAATATTATCTTTTAAAGAGGGCAATAGTGAAAGGAAATGAAACACCTGGTTCCAATAACAATCCAGTCGAGTGACTTATTATCAACATTAGACAAGGCTGTAACCACAGCAACAACCCAGCCAGATGCCATGTAAAAATTCAAAGTCGAGTTCAACAAAGATGTAAATGTCAGGTAATCACAACCACAAATCCCTTTCTGCTTGACTGCACTTTCGCTATTCTATTGAACTGCAGAAGAGCACAAAAGACTGCTCACACCCTCATAAATGAATCTATAAGCTCCAGCCTGAAAATGAAACTACCCAGGCTTTTCCTTGGTCATTGTGCATTCTCTGAGAAATTTTAGTCAGTATAAGTTAAACAAAATACATTTCATCTTGCATAGAAGCACATTATATTTTATTCATACCTGACTGAATAAATAATATCAATCGTATTCTGTGAAATGTAATCAGGTAAATGTATTTATAAACCAAATAACCCAGTCCCAGTTACCAAGTTGCTTGCATTTTAAACAATAATTAATGCAAGGTAATGATATAGGCAGTTTAAATTTCACAAAACATACACACAATGGAAACTAAATAATTAATTTATCTTCCAAATAATGAAAAAGGAAATGGCATCAATATCATGGAAACATTGAGCTTGATATTGGACCATAAAATGTGGTTAAAATGTGAAGTTACACCAAATGTAAGATATTCAGGTGAGGCCACATGGACCATCTTCGTGGGCCAGGAGCCGAATGTCTAATTTTAACAAGGCCCCTTGTTTGAGTAAACCTCTTTGGATGTGAACATTTACCAGGCAAACTAATCCAAGCTCTGGTGCCAAATGGCAATGGGAATGGAAATGGCAGCACCAAAGAAAGGAAATATTTTTAAATAGTTCCCGAGATCTACCACCATTTTCACTGGACAATGTGCCTCAAAATTTCATCTCTCTCTGTCTACTCTCCCAATCACAACTCCATCTTGACTAATAGTTCAAGAAAATTATGAACATGAAAATGTCCAGAAAATGAAGAGTAATGAAAAGCTAACATTGAATTTGTTGCATATTATTAGTTTTGTTTCAATTTATTGTTACATTATACCTAGTACCATGAGAAAGGTGAGACTGGGAGAAATCTCAAGTATATTTTCTTTTGTATGCATCATGGTCTTAATAATCAAACCTTTAAAATTTAAATTTAGACATATAGCATAGTTACAGGCCATTTTGGCCCACAAGTCCATGCTGCCCAATTTACACCCCATTAACCTATACCCTGGTACATTTTGAATGGTTGGAGGAAGTCAGAGCCCCCAGGGAAAACCTATGTAGATAAGGGAAGAACGTACAAACTCATAACAGACAGAGCAAGATTCAAACCGCGGTCCAGTCCCGATCGCTTTTCTTAAGTTTACAACAGCAGCCATTCAATTATTTAATGTCATTTGGTAATTAATGATTCATTTGAAATATGACCATTTAACCTTTAATTTTAACTTTATTATACGTCATGGTAGAAAGCCCTTCAGGCTCATGAAATCCATGCTGCCTAATTATTCCCAATTAACATTACAACCCTGTACATTTGGATGGAGAAGAAGAAACTGGAGAACCCAGAGAAAACCCACACAGGTCATGGAGAGAACTAGCAAGCTCCTTACAGACAGCACTGGATTCAAACGCAGGTTGCTGGTGCAGCAATGATGTTGTGCCAACCACTACCCTCACCATTCCACCCTAAAAAGGCTAAATTGTACTCAATAAAGACGACTACTAAATTTCCCCTCTCCCACCATTTCTCCTCCCCCCTGTGCTCCCTAAATGTACCAAAGTGAGACAAATATGTGGCTCAATAATGTTTGGTCTTTTTAATCCTGCAGTGGGTCAATGGCACATGGTGGAGCTTCAATGACAAGTCGGCCTCTATGTGAAGACTTACTGAGGTCTCACCTCCAGAACACCACTGTCACAGACCTTTGAAGAGAGTTTTGAATGTTTCATTCTTAATTTATTCAAATACACTTAATTCATACAAAATACAAATTATTAAGAAGATTATAATTAAATACTAAAGTAACTAAAACTGAAATAATGGAATAAACTCCAGCACTTACCATTTCCATGGCATTAGCAACACATTCAAGGTTTTTCTTTGATTATTTAAACTAATTTTAATCGCCTTTAGATGGAAAATCATTCAAAGGCCTTCAACTGCAGTGACTGTCAATGGCTACCAGGGAATTCGAGGATACAGGCATTATTTAAGTCAAGGTCTTGTTACTTCTTCGGCTTCACAATATTTTGTTCATTGTTGCCAGGATCAGGAGGCAAACGGTGATCAAGCATCTGAGTACAAAGTACAACAGTTTAAATAAATGCACCTATATCTTCCCTGCTGGAGGCTGAGGAGCAGGATGGTAGGTGCACGGTCCCTCCTCCACCCATCCCAGATCTCAATACTGAGTGGAACAGCAGCCAGCCAGGTGTATGGCCACCTGGACTACAGATAGCCTTAGACACAGCTAGAGAAATCACAGTTAGTGTAGTGGTTCTCAACATTTTTCTTTCCACGCACATGCCACTTTCAGTAATCCCTATGCAACCTGTGCTCCGTGATTAGTAAGGTAGAATGTGAGTGGGAAGGGAAGGTTAAGAATCACTGCTCTAGACCCAATTGATACTGAAATATTTTGCTTGACAAAAATTATCATTGGCCCATTCCCTTTGGAGTTATGAAACCGTGCACATAACGAGTCAATTAGGTACAATTAAAACAGTGGTTTTCAACCTTTTTCTTTCCACCCACATACCACCTTAAGCAATCCCTTATGAATCACAGAACACCTATGACATAGGGAATGTTTAAAGTGGTATGTGAGTGGAAAGAAAAAGGTTGAGAACCAGGGAGTGTAGTGATTTGGGTGGCATGGTTAGCGTAGCTGTTTGCGCAATGCTATTGCAGCACCAGGGACCTAGGTTCAAATGACACTGTCAGTACAGAGTTTGCATGTTCAAACCGTGTCCATGTGGGTTTCCTCCAGGCGTTCCGGTTTCTGACCATGTTGCAAATATGGATGAGGTCAGTAAATTAATTGGTCACGTGCGGGCTCATGGACTGGAACAGCCTGTTACCATGCTGTATCTCTGAATTAAAAGTCCAAGATGTTCTGAAAAGACTGATAGCCAGAACCTCAGCAGTGAGCATGTACAATTCAGCCCATTATTTGCAAAGCAAGGTGTAACATTTTTGGTGGATTTAGCTGAAGGCCATGAACCCAATGCTGCAGTTGCTATTAGCTTCCATGTTATTAGTGAAGCTTGAGCTCATCTCATGCTTCAAGGCACAGATATTATACACCATACTATATACTGAAATAGTATTGATTTATGCCCAGAAAAGAAATATGTAAATCATAATTGATATGCACATATGACAGGCTTTCATACAGAGATTTCCATTTTGGAGCAGGATGCAGTGATGCAACAACTCACTGTTAATTAAGTCAGTCAATCTCCCCACCAAGTCCAACAATCAGATATCCTCAAACCAACTATATGACTCCTAAAAGATGGGTCACTTTGAAAGAAGATCCACATACAGGATGTACATTTTATCCCTTTTTAAAATTCTGACCTTGAACCAAAAATCACTGATGATGAATTATATAACAGTGAAAAGTATTAAGCACATTTTGGCACAAATAAAATGATCCAACTGGTTGAATTATTATGATATGAATTGCACAGGATGTTATCTCATCAAATGTGAAGTTTCTTTCCGCCTTCAGTTCATCTACAGTTATTTTTTTGTAGATCACACAGCATGGAGTAGACATGACACAACTCTGTTCTAATTGTGATGCAATATTTGTAGATGTATTTGGGAGATAAATTGGTAAAATTAGAGTAGGTTACATACATACAAACATTTTAAAACAGATCTTATTTGAAATACAGAAGAATCATATTCAGTGACTTTACAGAAACTATGGAGAATACTATGCACATTTCACAAGTAGGTGCTAATTGAAATGATGTCATGAAATGAATGGACTGGAGACAGGTCGTCTGTGTTGAACATTTTTACAAGACTTCTGATCATTCTGCAAAGTGCTCACTCAAAGGTCACTCCTGGGTTCTTGTTTACCTAAAAAGAACAGATGGGAGCAGAAGACAAACTCCTATTGTTTGCTGGAGAAGGAGGGGGTTTTGGCAAGTGAGAGAGAGAAGGACATGTGGCTGACAGTTGGAATCTGAGATGGAGAGAGAGTCGCAGCTGAAACAAGCAGGAGAAGCTTGTTGGAACTGAAACAGAAACTCCAGAGTGGCAGATGGCTGGAAGTGTTATCTGTCTGATGTTTCTCTTGGAATAAGGGGAACAGAAAGGAACTCTGTGGTACCCTGGAAGAAAGGTTATCATCTGGAGAACCCTGATGGGGCAAGTTTCATCAGCAAGACATTGAGGTGACTAATGGTGGTACCTCAGTTGTGGAAATCCTGGAACAACAAATCTCTCTCTGCAAACCTACAAAGAACCTTCCTGAGTGGGGGTAAACTTTTACCCTTCGAGCACCAAAGCCTGGTGAACTTTATACATGTTAAATTCTGTGCACAGCATAAGAATTGCCTGCAATCAGTGAACATGGAAGAATGAGAAGTGAGATTGAACTTTGAACGAAATAACTTTTCTTAAATTTACACACATTACATACACTTGAGCTTAGAATTATAAGGAAGTTAAGTTGGGTCAGTTAAGGTAATAGATTTAAATTAAAGTTTGATACTGTTTTCATGTTTAAGATGATTAAAAACAACTTTTGTTTAAGTAATTATTTGGTGAATATCTATTGCTGCTGGGTTTTGGGGTCCTTTGGGCTCATAACATAATGAAAATCAGAAGAGCTAAAAAGCATTACAATTATATTTTGAATTCAAAATATGAATAGGTTAGAAATTAAGAACCACAGCAGTCCTCTCAGCCTCCTAAGCCTTTTCTGCCTTTAATATGATTATGAATGATCCGATTGTAACACAACTCAACAAGGGGTTGCTTACCAAGAATCTTATCTGCCACTGCTTTCAAAATATAATAAAATCCTCAGTATCTGACACTTACAGGGATCATGGATGCAGGATATGTGAATTTTGCTGTTGTCTGAGACAGTGTTATAATGCCTAACTAATACACATGCATTAAGAACAGTTTAAAAGACAAAATACAGTGCAAAATGTAAATTAATTTGAAAAAGAAAATCAGTATTGTAAACCTTAATTATGTAATGGTCATTCCACTAATTTACAAAATTTAAATTCAATCCTCGGTCACTGGCACTGTAACAGCATTGTGTCTACCACTACACTAACTGTACCAATGTCATAATTAACCCCCCCCCACCAAGTTTATATGAAACCCTTACCAATATACTTAATACTAATAACGATAAAAGAAACTCTTACGAGGCAGAGATAGGGAGACACTTCGGGAGAGTCGCCCCAGCAGTGAGCGGCATCGGAGGCTCTTCATCAACACAACTTTATTGAAACTTTATTCAAAAAGCTGCTGCGAGGAGGGGACGATTGAGGCACTCCAGTGGCTAAATGTTTGCTCCCATCTTCACCGAGAGGTTGCGTGCTGCTTCGGAGAACATTTATTTTTACAATTTTAAATATTTATTTTCAGTCTTATTTATTAATTTTTATTTATTTACTTCCATAATATGTTTTGTCAGTTGGTTGGGTTGCCAGTTATTTGAATTTCTGATACTGGGGATCTTACTGGATTGGGACTCCATCCTTTGAAAAAGAATGTTCCAAAACCACACTTGGAAAAAAATGGAACCATCTACACTCTTAACTAGTTTAATTTTGGTTTTAAACATAGACTTCCCTGGCTCTATATTCTCCCACAAGAGGATTCTCCACATCAAAACCGCTCAAGATGATATTGGTTTCAATTATGTCCCTTCTCATTCCTCTTTGTCCAGCAGACAGAAGCCTGCATTCTGCAACAATTTCACATAAATCTTCTGGTCAATTCCATGTATCTGTCTATGACATTTGAGCAAGAGATCATCATTTATCCCCTCAACTCCTTTTCTGTACCAGCTCCCTTAATTTATGAAGCTTTCAAAAATACATATATCTACTTTCTCCTTAATACTACCTCTCATCTTGCTTATACAACCTTCCCAGAGTAGAGAATGGCAGGGATCCACCACCCTGTACAGGAATAATTTTTGAGGCAACTCAAGACTGTCGTCCAATCTTCTAATTATTTCTCCTTTATCCAGATTTTCCCCTCGAGTGAAATCTTCACAACGTCTACCATACACTTTTCTGTGCTATATTTCCTCTGCCATTTCTTTGCGCATTTTCCTAACATGTCCCAGTCCCCCTGCAGACTCCCTACTTCCTCAACACTACCTGTCCCTCCACCTATGTCTGAATCATACACAAACTTAGCCACAAAGCAGTCAATTCGTCCATCTAAATCATTTGCATATATTGTGAAAAGTAACGGGACCAACACTAACTCATAATTGGGCTGGCAGCTCATTGGTTATGTTTGGATAAGATCAGGAACTCAAAATGAGCATGGCCTCTTCTCTACCAAAAATGGTTTCCAGCAAGTTTCTGCAGCTGGTTCATCCTGGCATCGTAATCTGTCATTATTATGACCTTGAGCAGCAGTTTCGGCCTGGATCAGTATTTCTGTAAATTGCATAAACAGTGTTTGCACCTGGAATCAGTCCACAGTCTGATCAAATAGAGACTTCAGTGTGGAAAAAGCTTCACTGTGCATGCAATCCTTTTTGTTGGTTGGAATGTATATTGACAAGGAATTTAATTGCAGGAGTGGACCACTTAGCTTTACAAGCATTCACTTTGATTAAATGGAGGAGAATGAACATGTTTAATTACAGTTGAATAGTCAGGTGATGATTGGTTCTCAGCACTGAGCTAGAAAAAGATTAAGGATTCACTGTCCAAAGCAGGTGTCGCTTTCTGTACTTTGACCTGAAATTGACTTAGATGGTTTGCCAAAAATAGTCAAATTTGTTTGATTAAACTGAACTAAAATGAATAACTTTTTTTCCCAAGTGCAACTCAAAGATTTATCTAGCAGTTTAAGAGTCACAACCTTTGTATTTGAAAATATTGTTTCTAATTAAATTTCATTGCAGATTTCACATTCCTTATGTTTGGGTAATGAAAAGTAAATATTCAAATTTTCAGCTACTAATAGGTAATTTTAAAAAATGTTCAACTTAGATAAATAATAATCAGGTTCAAATTTGCCAAGTGATTTCACTGCATCTGATTCACAATTATCTTTTACCATTTCTTTCTTTTCTTTCTTTTTCAATCTTTTTATTATTATTATAATTTATAAACACATACAGTTCAAAGAGATATAAAAAAATACATAGTAAGTAATGATATTAAACAATAATATTACAGAATAAAAATATATCATAAAAAAAAAAATTTGATCAGTTTAGGGTGTGAACTATCTCTAAAAAAAAAGATATAATTAATAACAATATATGAAAAAAGAGAAAAAAAACCCAAAAAAGAAGAAAAAACAAATCTGAATTAAAAAAAACTTTTAAAAAAACTTTTAAAAAAACCTACAGATATAGCTAAACCACGCCGATCACTCCGATCTCATCTTACAGCCCAATTATCATACATACACTTTTACCATTTAATAACAAAGGGATGCACCCATTGATCAAGACCTTGAGAGCTTTGGTTAAAATATTTGTGTTCCACTTACAAAAAAAATTAAGTAATTTGCAGCCCAAAAAAATGTTTAAAAATGGCATTTTCTGAGATTTTTTTGCTAAGATGGGGTATGCTGATCAAAGCCTCTCAATAAGCTGTCTGAACCCTCTGGTACCCTATTTAAAGCGGCAACATTCAGTCAATAAAATAAACTCATCATGGGTACTGCTTTTAAAGCTCCTCTCTTCGACTGACCAAAAAAACACACACTTCTTTCTGCTTAAAACCATGGTCTGTAAAAATTGCTCAAACACAAAATGCCTTTAATTTCAAGGTTTTTTTTATAATACACTGTTCAATTTATCCTTCTGCTCACACTCAACAAACTAAATAGGTTGTATTACTTCAGATCAGAATAATATTAACATTAACATTGTTTCATCTTGTATTCGAACGTGCAAGTTCTTAAGACAACACATCGATAAAGGAGCAGGTTCTTTACTTTAAAGTTGTTGTAAACAGCAGTATGAGGCAGGCCATGAGGTTGCAAGTCTCCATTACAGATCTGCATACTGTGTCAACACCTGGTGGCAGCCAACCCTAATCAAACAGTAAGGCATTGCTAGTTGCATTGCAACCACAATCACGCTTTCTTATATCTCTCTTAAAACAAAAGTAGCTTACATTTAACTAACATGTTTTATTTGTATAACTGCAATTTTAACTTTAACACCAAGAACTTACATTTTCATTATTATCAACATTGCTAACATTTTTTTTAACTTGTTTTGTGTGTTCATATTTACATGTTAATATAAATTAAGGCTAAGTCTCTTAGGAGGATTCACATGTCTTGACGATTTCCTGATTGAATGTCTTTGAATCTGAGTTGTTGCCTCAGATGATGGCTTCTCAGCTGTGTATTCAGGTCCTTTAACAGTCTCCATCTTTCCATCTACTGTGGCTGGTCCCATTTGAAGATCACGACGATTTCTTCACAGAACAGCACCTTTATCTGTCTGAATGGTGGATGATCTTGGTTGGACTTCACTAAGGACAGTTCCCTTCTGGGTCCATAAGTTTGTTTTGTCTTTTAGCCTTACTTGGTCACCAGTATAGAGTTCAGGTAGGCTTTTTGTTCCTCTGTCAAAGTAATACTTTTGCTTTTCTTTCCGTTGTTCTTTGAACTTCCTCACTTTCTCCCCCTCTTTTGTTTTTAGGAAGTTCTCCTGAATGGGTAAGTTTGATCTTAGCCTACATCCCATAAGGAGTTGCGCTGGTGACATACCACACTCGAGCGGTGTTGTGCAGTGTACTAGCATGCTCTGGTAGAAGTCTGTTCCATGGTCTTTTGCCTTGTTCATCAGTCTTTTCACTATCTATACTGATTTTTCTACTAGATCATTGGACTGCGAAAAATTAGGACTTGACGTGGTGTGTATAAATTTCCACTCTTTGTCAAACAGTCGGAACTTTAAATTGCAAAACTGGGTCCATTGCCTGTGAAGACCTCGGTTGCCACACCATGTCTAGAGAATACAGCTTTCATACCTGTTATTACAGCGTCTGCAGTGGTGGAGTTCAGTTTACACACCTTTGGATACAGGGAGTAATAGTCTGTGACTGCAAAATAGTCCTTCCTTTGCCATTCGAATAGGTCAGTGCCTACCTTCAGGAAATGTCTGTATGCTGCTGGGTGTGGCTTTTGTGGTTCCACGGAATTGCTTGCTTGATATTTCCAGCTTATTGTACAATTTGACAATTCATTTGTTATATATTTGTTGATTCTTGGCCAGTACATCACCTCTCATGCTCTTTTCTTACAGTTTTTAATTGCAAGATGTCCTCCATGGATTGTTTTTAAACATCTCTTTTCTCAGACTCTTTGGGATAAGGATTTTAATTCCTTTGTAGATGATGTCTTCAATCACTGATAGTTCCACCCTGCAGTTCCAGTACTCTGAAATGTAAGGTGAGCAGTCCTGCTTCATGTTGGGCCATCCATCCAAGATGGTTTTTCTCAGTTGTCTCAGTGTTTCATCTTTGTTTGTCTCTGATGTTATAAGCTCCATTTTTGCATTTGATATGGGCAGTGCACTTGTGATCATGTACATGAAGGGATTCACGCCTTCATCTATTTTGGCGTTTGCAGGCTCCCTTGTGTCAACAGCTCTAGACAACGTGTCTGCTGTGTACATTAGCTTACCCAGAGTGTACGCTACATTCAGTGTATAGTGTTGCAGCCTAATCATCATTCTTTGTATTCTAACTAGACATTCACTTAATGGCTTTTGGAACAATGCAATTAAGGGCTTAAATGCCTGTCCTGACACAAACTGATGAAATCTTGATGAGCTACTCCTATTCAATTTGGGCATATTGTGTCTCCACATCTGACATTGAGCATGATGCATATGCAATGGGTTACCAGTCATCATATTTTTGTAGAAGAACTGCACCGAGCCCACTATGTGATGCATCTGATGATATCTTGATGGGTCTCGCTGGGTCATAAAACCTCAGAACTGGTTCCTCTGTGAGGAGTTTCTTTAGTTCCCTCCATGACTTTTCGTGCTCATGATTCAACTCCAATTCAATGTTCTTTTCTGTTCATCTTCTCACTGGAGCCATCTTTTCTGAGAGGTTGGATATGAATTTACCCATATAGTTGACTATTCCATTTAACCTCTGTATGTCCTTTTTGCATTGTGGTCTTGGCATGTTCCCAATGGTGGACACCTTTCTGGGATATGGTCTGATTCCACCACTTCCAATAATATCTCCTACAAATGTTTGTCCTGTCACCCCAACCTGGCATTTCTCTCTATTCAGCTTCAGGTTTGCTTTCCTTGTTGCTTCCAGCACTTTCCTTAGCATTTCATCATGCTCCATTCTTGTGGTACCCCACACTATGAAGTCATCCATTGAGGTTTCAACTTCTTCCAGGTGTTCATAGACCATATGGATAGTTTTGTGATACACTTCAGGAGCTGAGGCAATCCTGAATGGTAACCTTAGGAGTCTGTATCTGCCAAATGGACTATTGAACATGCACAGTCTTGAACTTGCTTCATCCAATTTCAACTGCCAAAATCCTGATGATGCATCTAATTTGCTGAAAAACTTTGCATTTGCAAACTGTGATATGATTTCTTCAAACGACAAAGCTTAACGAGTTCTCTCTTTATTGCTCTATTTAGATCTCTTGGATCCAGGCAAATTCTAAGCTTTCCAATCTTTTTGTCCATAACAACAAGTGAGCTCACCCACTCCATTGACTCATCTATCTTCTGAATCACGTTCAGGCTTTCCATCCTGTCCAACTCTGCCTTTAGTTACTTTTGAAGTGCAAATGGAACTTTTCTGCATGGATGTATTATTGGTGGCACATGTTTATCCACTCTGATCGTGTGTTCTCTTAGAAGGTAGCCAAGACCCTGTAACAGGTCATTGTACTCTTTCGTGAGTTCATCATAAACTGTCTCTCCTTCACTTTCCACACTTTCTTTTCATCAGGTTCAGTTTTTCACAGACAGTTAAACCTAGTATGGCCTGTACATCCTTTAGTACCACGATGAATGTTAGCATGTGCTCTTTGTCCTTGTTTTTCACTTTGACCATGCATTCTCCTTCCATTGGTGTATCTGTTCCTGAATATCCTGTCACCTTCACTTTTGTTCCATTTATCTTTGTTCTGGGTCTAATCTTCTTAAAATCAGTCTCTGATATTACATTAATTTGTGCACTAATATCAAATTTAACTGCAATCTATATGTCATTCATTTTCAATCTCAACATCCTGTCTCTGATTTCTTTCAGTCACAACATCTACATAGAATTCCTCTATCCCCCTTTCATCTACTGCACGAACATTGCTTTGTTGCACTTGGTTCCTACAGCAACGGACATAATTGTTGCTTTTGTTGCACATATAGCATGTTTTACCAAATGCTGGACGTTTTTTTGATAGGTGTTGTGTACTGCATCGACAACATGGCTTTCAATTGTTCCTTTAATTTTTGTTTGCTGGTCACTCCCCTCTTTCCACTTTGATGCGCTTTTCGTTAAAAGGTTTATGTCCATCCTTGTTCTCTGCATCCACGTTGCAGTTAGTTTCACTGAACAGCTCTTTTTCCTGCATTTTTACAGTTTCTGTAGCTCTACAGAGTTCTATGGCTTTTTCCAGGTCTAGATTTTGTTCTCTTAGCAGTCTTTCCCTTAGACTATTATCCGGAATACCACACACAAGTCTGTCTTTTATCAGCGAGTCGGTCAAATTCATATGCTTTGCTTCTGTTTCTCAACTGAGTCACGTACTGATCCATACTTTCTTCCATTTTCTGTATACATGTGAAAAATCTGTGCCTCTCAAATGTCACATCACATTTAGGTATGCAGTATGCCTCAAACTGTTATGTTATTTTTTCCAGTTTAATTTTGTCTCCTTCAGCAGCAAATGTGAAGTTATTATAGACCTCCAGGTTTTCATCACCCACAACATGTAAGAAAACTGATGGTTTCACTTTATCACTTTTCTCATCAGCTCCAACTGCCATTAAATACAATTCAAAATGCTGCTTA
Organism: Narcine bancroftii; assembly: GCF_036971445.1. Taxonomy (NCBI): domain Eukaryota; kingdom Metazoa; phylum Chordata; class Chondrichthyes; order Torpediniformes; family Narcinidae; genus Narcine; species Narcine bancroftii. The sequence continues at coordinate 215,767,481 of NC_091474.1, read as the reverse complement.
AAACTGTTCCAATTTTTAGCCACATTACCTGTCAGCTGAAGTTTCGCTGGTGGATTTTTCACTGTGTTATGTTCTCTTTACTGATGAGTTGTTGACTTTAGATTTTATCTTTTAAAATATTTCTTTCATCCCACTTGTGACACCATGTTTTATCTTGTATTCATGTGTGAGTTCTTAAGACAACACATGGATGAAGGAGAAGGTTATTTACTTTAAAGTTGTTGTAAACAGCACCATGAGGCTCCAAGCCTCCATTACAGATCTGCATACTGTGTCTCCTGATCTGTGTCAGCCCCTGGTGGCAGCCAAGTATAATTAAACAGCAACTATAATCAAGGCCTTGCTAGTTTCCTTGCAACCATGATCACTATCATTACATTATGAACTTAATAATTGGAACTTGTATTGTTGGTTTCATTCCATTGACAGAGTATTGTCATAATTGTTCACAAATAACTGAAGAGAAAGATGTCCTCTTTTCACCTATGATCTGTAAATATCTCTGAATTCTTGAATTTTGCTAAAATTACAAGAGTCAATGTGGTAGAGTAGTTGCCTCATCCAATGGAAAACTTATTACTCTCTGTATTGTGTATGCACTCACACAATTAAGTTTCAGAGATGTGATGCTTTCTCAATCTTTACTTCTATTAGACTAACATAGCTTCGCACACACAGCGTTTTATATAGGGAAGTGTGACATCATGACGTGGGTGTCATGATGTCCAGCAGAGGGCGGGCTTATACCCAACGCTCTGCCAAAGTGCAGTCATGCTTAAGGTACATAGTACAGCACATCAGCCCTCGATGTTGTGCTGATCTATATGTTCCTACTTTAAAAAGATACTAAACACTTCCTAACTCCTCACCCTCTATTTTTCTTTCATTCATGTACCTGTCTTTGAATCTCTTAAATGCCTATTTTGTTCTAGACCATCACCACCACCCCCGGCAAGGTATTCTAGGCACCTATAACTCCCCATGTAAAACATTTTACCCCTGATGTCTCCCCTAAATATTCCTCCCTTCTTTTTGTATAGATGTCCTCTGGTGTTTGGTACTCCTGTCCTGGGATAAAGGGGGTGGTTGCCTGCCTTATCTATGCTTCTCGGAATCTAGTACACCTCTATTAAGTCTCCTCACATCTTTCTTACCATAAAAGAGAAAATTCCCAGCTCCGCTAACCTTGCCTCATAAAGACTTATTTTCTAGTCCATGCAACATCTTGGTAAATCTCCTCAGCATCCTCTCCATAGCTTCCACATCCTTCCTATAATATGATCAGAACTGAACACAGACATTTGTAGAGTTGAAGCATAAGCTCTCAACTCTTGAACTTAATCCCATGACTAATGAAGAAGAGCATCTCATAGGCCTTCTTAACCATCGTATCAACCTGTGTGGCTACCTTTAGAGATGTATGGATTGGATGCCAAAGTTCCCTCTGTTGCTCCACACTGTTAAGTATCCAACCATTAAACCTGGTACTCAGTCTTCAGGTCTGAGGTAGCCAGGATATTCAGGCCATAATATCCAAGTACTGCAAATACTAAAAAAACAGTAACAGGTATTTACATAGCTCCCTTAATATGTCAGTGAAATCCCAAAAGCAAAGAGGCTTGAGAAGCTTCAATGAGTAATGAGCATTGTTAAAGCAGATGTAGTGTGGTCAGACTAATTGGCCAAAGGGAATTTGAAGAAGAAAACTAGGATCAAATTCAGAGAATACAACAAAATGTCTAATCAACATGTTGAAAGCTGCACTCATTCAATTCTCAATTTAAATGATTAAAGGTAGAATCATAGACTGAGAGCACAGAAGATCATGCACCCCATTTCCATCCTTCAGCTCTTTGAAAGAAATAACCCTGAACCATATTCGTGTACTTTATCAGCAAGCCTGGATAGATTTGCTCTAGGAACACTGATCAACAGTGGATTATTTCATTATTTAATATTTGCATTATTCTGGTGACTACAGAATTTGCAACACAAACCTCTTTTTTTCTTCTTTCCCATTGAAATCTAACCTCATATTCACTCTTCTCATGGAAAATTATAGAATTCTATACAAACCAGGACCTTCCATCCAACTTGTACTTGTTGACCAATCAAGACCAATTCACCTGCATTCATCTCAATGCCTCTCAACTTCTCCTCTGCCTATATGTATTTCAAACATTACAATTGTGTCCTTGCCTACTGTCCAGGTTATATGGGGACATACTGATCTTCTGGCAACTAATTTTATTTACCCCACCACTCTCTTTGTGAGGAAGGTGTCCACATCTCTTTCCCTTTTCACCTTAGATTCCTCTACCCTAGGGAAAAATGAAATGGCTACACCACCACACACATTCCCCCACCCCCACCACCCCCCACTTAGCATTCTTCAGTCCAGGGAGAAAAGTTCCAGCTTATCCAAATTCTCCTTACAATTCAAGCCTGCCAGGCTTGATAAGAAAAGATCAAGTTATGTTATGGAGTACAATTTCTGAAAAATATCTTGCCAATGTTTACAGCCCATCTTTCTGCAAACTGCATTCATTTTAATATACTCTTTGATAACATCGTTTTTATTTTGTCAGCTTTCTTTCTTACTTGTTCGCATTCTTGAGTCCTTCTACAAGTTTTTCTTTGTTTCTAGCCCCTGCATCGTTTCCAGTATCATTATTTTGATCACGGTCCATCTTTTATTGTTTCTAAAATCACAGTCCATCTCTGATTGTTTCTTTTTCTTGGCAGCTATGAATGATTTTTCTCTCCCTCTCCAACTTGACCTTCACATTTTTGTTTCCTGCACGTCCATCTTCCTTTGATATCAGTCACTGTGTTCCAATGATGCTCCCATCCATTTTTTGTCTTAGTTACTCATGCCACCTCTTCATATTCTGTCCATGTATCAATTTTTGCGACAGGTTTAGTCACAGTCTATTGAAGTATTGATTTCCAATTCACTGTCATTTTGCAGTTTTCTGCCTCATGGAGATAATACCTTACATTTTTGATCCTTCTTTGAAAGGGAAGATTATTGTCCAGGTTATGTTTCTTGCCAATTGGTTTGAAGCCAGCAACCCAATTTTATTTTGCAAATGATTTTGTTCTGTGCTTTATTTCTGTGTGAAATAAAAACCCATATATTCCACATATTAACATCTAAAAGTCTGAATTAAAATTATTAACATCCCATTTTTAATTCGGCAGAGAACCAACTGCAATGCACCTTTATCATTGCCTAGTTACATTCAGAGTGCAATATAACTTTGGGATCACCAGCTGCAAATTGGCTCTATATTTTCACATTAAACCTGAATGTGCAGAATTCTGGACCATACAATGCTACAGAAAACAGCCCATTTGGCACTTTTAATCTGTGCCAACCATTATTCAGCTAGTCCAAATAACCTACTCCTATTCCATAACACTCCATACCTCTCCCATCCATGTATCTATCCAATTTATTCTTAAAACTCAAGATCAAGTCCACACCCACCACATCAGATGGCTACTCATTCCACATTCGCACCACTTTCTGAGGGAAGAAGTTCCCCCTAATATTCCCTTTAATCCTTTCCCCTTTCAACTAAAGCCATTTCCTCTTGTATTTATCTCTCCTAATCTTAGTGGAAAAAGCCTACTCGCATTTACTGTCTATACATCTCATAATCTTGTAAACCTCTATCAAATTTCCCCTTATTCTTCTTCATTCCAAGGAAAAACCTGTATAATCTTTCCCTGTAACTCCACTCTTGAAGACCTGACAACATCCTAGTAAATCTTTTCTGTACTATTTCAATCCATTGTCAGGGGTACAGACAGGAGGTTCTGTGAGCCAGATAAGTATACCCGCATGGTGTGCTGCCTCCCTGGTGCAAGGGTATGAGATATCACAAATCGGGTCCAAAATATTCTGAGAGGAGAGGGAGAACAGCCTGATGTCTTGGTACATGTGGGTACAAACGACATTGACAAGAAAAGGGAAAAGGTAATGAAAAGGGATTACAGTGAGCTGGGACAAAAGCTGAAAGACTGGAACGCTAGGGTGGTGATCTCGGGATTACTACCTGTTCCAAATGCAAGTGATGAAAAGAATGTAAGGATAAGGAAAATGAACGTGTGGCTGAGGTGCTGGTGTACAAGGCAAAGATTTGGCTTCTTGGATCATTGGGATCTCTTTTGGGGAAGGCATGATCTTTACAAGAGGGACGGTTGCACCTAAATCCAAAAGGTGTCAACATTTTGGCAAGTACGTTTGGTACTGCAGTGGGGCAAGGTTTAAACTAATTTGGCAGGGGTATGGGAACCAGAGTGATAGGGAAAGGGTAGGGAAGATAAAGTAATGACCAGGAAAAGTAAAATAGGAAAAGTAATGTTGGGAGGAGAAAGTAAAAAATCAGATGGTGCAGTGAGTTTTCGGGTCAATGATAGTGTTAAGAAAATTACAAAGAAAAATAGTGGGCAGAAAAATCAAAAGAAAAGGTTACAGAAGTCACTAGATATTAAAAGGACAAAGAGCATAAGGGCACTTTATCTGAATACCCGCAGTATTAGAAATAAGATTATTGAACTTGAGGTGCAAATCGGCACCCATGCCTATGATTTGGTAGCGATCACGGAAACTGGCTACAAGATGACCCTAAATGGGAATTAAACTTTCAAGGGTATCAGGTAGTGCAAAGAGATAGACGGGATGGTAAGGGAGGTGGAGTTGCACTCTTAATCAAAGATGAGCTCCAGGCAGTAGTGAGGGATTATACAAGATCTAAAGAGCATAATGTTGAGTCCATTTGGGTAGAGATAAAGAATAACAAAGGGAAAAAATAGTTTAGTGGCACAGGAAATAAATAGAGAGATAAGTGAGACATGTAATAATGATATGGCAGTAGTCATGGGGGACTTTAACTTCCACATAGATTGGGAAAATCAAGTTGGTCATGGGAGTCTGGAAGAGGACTTCATAGAATGCATCTGCGATAGCTTTCTTGAGCAGCATGTTAAGGAACCCACAAGAGAAAATGCTCTGCTGGATCTAGTGTTGTGCAATGAGATAGGTAGAGTAAATGATGTAATAGTCAGAGACCATCTGGGAAATAGCGATCATAGTATGATTGAATTTCTCATTCAGTTGGAAGGGGAAATAGTTAGATCTAAAACTAATATATTATGCTTAAACAGGGGTGACTACCAGAGGATGAGGAAGGAATTGGGTAGAGTGCACTGAGAGCACAGGCTAATTAATGAAACAGTTGAGGAACAGTGGAAGATTTTCAAAGAAATATTTTGTAATGCTCAACAAATCCTATATGTTTTCCGGTCAGGAAAAAGGGAGCAAGGGAGGGAAAAATCAACCATGGTTAACAAAGGAAATAGAGTATAAAATTGAAGGCGCAGATGTACAAAGCTGCAAAGAGCAGTGGGAAACTGGAAGATTGGGAAAACTTTAAGAGACAACAAGGGGTTACAAAGTGGGTAATAAGAAATGGGAAAAAGATTATGAAAGTAAATTGGCACAAAATATAAAAACAGAAAGCAAAAATTTTTATAAATATATAAAATGGAAGAGGGTGGCCAGAGTTAACATAGGACCCTTGGAGGATGAGAAAGGAAAACTGGTAGCAAAAAATGAGTAAATGGCCAAGGCATTGAACAAATATTTTGTGTCAGTCTTCACAGTGGAAGACATGTCCAGCATGCCCAAGTGCGGAGTTAAGGATACGAATGTTGCGGAGGGCCTTGATAAAATAGTTGTTACAAAGGAAGTAGTGATGGAGAAACTAATGGGACTAAAGCCAGACAAATCACCTGGTCCTGATGATATGCATCCAAGGGTTCTGAAGGAAATGGCAGAAGTTATAGTTGATACATTGGTGGTCATATACCAAAATTCCTTGGATTCTGGGCAGGTCCCGGCAGACTGGAAGACAGCAAATGTCACGCCACTTTTTAAGACTGGAAATTATCGGCCAATTAGCTTGACATCTGTAGTTGAAAAAATGCTTGAAGCTATCATTAAAGATGAAATAGTGAAACTTTTGGAATGTAAGGGTTCAATCAGGCAGACGCAGCATGGTTTTAGAAAGGGAAGATCTTGTTTGACAAACTTGTTAGAATTCTTTGAGGATATAATGGGTGCGGTGGATAGAGGGGAACAGGTTGATGTTGTATATTTGGATTTCCAGAAAGTATTTGATAAGGTGCCGCACAAGAGACTTATCAGTAAGTTACAGGAAAGTGGAGTCCGGGGAAGTCTATTGGCCTGGATTGAAAATTAGTTGTCTGACAGGAGGCAGAGAGTCTGGATAAATGGGAGTTTTTTAGGTTGGCAGAGAGTGGTAAGTGGGTTGCCACAGGGGTCAGTGTTAGGCCCACAACTGTTCATCATTTACATGGATGACTTGGAAGAGGGGACAAAATGTGGTGTAGCCAAGTTTGCAGATGACACCAAATTTAATGGAAGAGCAAATTGTAATGAGGATGTGGAGAGTCTGCAGAGGGATATAGTTAAGCTGGATGAGTGGGCAAAGGTCTGACAGATGGAGTATAATGTTAGTAAGTGTGAGGTTATCCACTTTGGCAAGAAAAATAAAAGAGCTGAATATTATTTACAGGGTGAAAAACTACAGCATGCTGTTGTGCAGAGGGATTTGGGAGTGCTTGTGCATGAATCGCAAAAGGTTAGGTTGCAGGTGCAGCAGGTTATTAAGAAGGCAAATGGAATGTTGGCCTTCATCGGTAGAGGAAATGAATTCAGAAGTAGGGAGGTAATATTGCAACTGTATAAGGTACTGGTGAGACCGCACCTGGAGTACTGTGTCCAGTTCTGGTCTCCATATTTGAGGAAGGATATACTGGCTTTCGAGATGGTCCAGAGGAGGTTTACTAGGTTGATCCCTGGGATGAAGGGGTTGACTTATGATGAAAGATTAAATCGTCTAGGATTGTATTCACTCAAGTTCAGAAGAATGAGAGGAGATCTTCTAGAAACATATAGGATTATGAAGGGTATGGATAGGATAGATGTAGGAAGGTTTTTTTGAGCTGGCCGGGGAAACTAAAACGAGAGGACACAGTCTCAAGATTCGGGGGAGTAGATTTAGGACAGAGATGAGGAAAAATAGTTTTTCCCCAGAGAGTAGTAAATGTTTGGAATTCTCTAACCAGAGAAGTGGTTGAGCCTGCTCCATTAAACATATTTAAAAGTTGGTTAGATAAATTTTTACATGATAGAGGAATTAGGGGATATGGAGAGAAGGTAGGTAGGTGGAGTTAGGTCATAAATTAGATCAGCCATGATCATATTGAATGGCGTAGTAGGCTCGATGTTCCTACTTCCTATGTTCCTATGTTATTGATATCCTTCCTCTAGCTAGGTGACCAGAACAGCACACAATATTCCAAATTTAGCCTCACCAACATTAACATCCCAACTCAGATGCCAAAAGCTTTCTTTACAACCTGTCCACCTGCAATGCCACTTTCAGGGAAGAATGTACCATTATCCCCAGGTCTCTTTGCTCCTCTACACTTTTCAGTGCCTGACATTTACAGTATGTCCTTCCTTGATTTGCTCTTCCAAAATGCAATACATCACACTTGTCTGCATTAAACTCCATCATCCATTTACTGGTCCATTCTCTCAGTTGGTCCAGATTCCACTGTAGCTTTGAAAATCTTCCTCACTGTCCACTATACCTCCTATCTTAATGTTATCAGCAAACCTGCTGATCAAATTTAGCATGTTATTTTCCAGATCATTGATATAGACAACAAACAATAATGGCCCCAACACAGATCCACAAAGAACACCACTGTTCACAGGCCTCCAGTCTGAGAAGCAACCATTCACTACCACTGTTTTCTCCCACACAGCCAATTTCAAATCCAGTTTACAACCCCTCGATGTATACCTAGTGTCTTAATATTCTAAACTAACATCTCATGTGGGACCTTTTCGAAGGCCTTACTAAAGTCTATGTGGACAACATCCACAGACTTTCCTTCATCTGTCTTCTTGGTAACTTCCTCAAAAACTCTACAAGATTTGTTAAACATGACCTACCATGCACAAAGCCACACTGACTGTCCTTAATCAGCTCATGGCTGTCCAAATACCTATATATTCTCTCAGAACTCCCTCCAATAATTTAACTATTACTGACATCAGGCTCACTGGCCTATAGTTATGTGGGTTTCTTTTGGAGTCTTTCATAAAAAGCGGGACAAAATGAGCTACTCCCCAATACTCTTGCATCTCTCCCATGGTTAAGGACATTTTGAATATATCCGTTAGGTCCCCTGCAATTTCAACACTTGTCTCCCTCAAGGTCCAACGGAATATTATATCCAGTCCCGGGGACTTGTCTACCTTTATTTGCTGTGACAGCGAATTACCTCCTCCTCCTTAATCTCCATATGTTTCATGACATTTCTATTTGTTTCCCTTCCATCCATATGCCAGTTTCCTGAGTAAATACTGATGCAAAAAAAAAACTGTTTTAGATTTCCACCATTTCTGGAGGCTCCATTCATATTTGATCACTCTGATCCTCTAAGGGACCAATTTTGTCCCCTCCTATCCTCTTACCCTTAATATACTCATAGAAACCCTTTTGATTTACCTTCACATTATCTGCCAATGCATCCTCATGCCTTTTTTTACCTTCTCAATTTCCTCCTTTAATATATTCTTACATTTTCTATACACTGCAAGTATCTCACTAGTTCCTTGTTGCCTATACCAGTTATACATCTCTCTCTTCTTCTTAATCACATTACTAAAATCCCTTGAAAACTAACGTTCCCCATGCGTATTAAGTTTGCCTTTAATCCTGGTAAGAACATGTAAACTCTGCACCCTCAAAACCTCACTCTTGAATGCCTTTCACTTGCCGGACATATCCTTGCCAGAAAACAGCTTATTCCGATTGACTCCTCCGAGATCCTTTCTCATTTTTCTAATTGACAACGTCAGCTCGAAGAAGACCTATCCTTATCCATAAGTAACTTGAATCTAAATGGCATTATGGTCACTGGACCCAAAATGCTCACCTACACAGACTTCTGCTACTTGACCTGCCTGGTTCCCGAATAAGAAATCAAGTATTGCATCCTCTCTCATTGGTACCTCTACATATTGATTTAGAAAACATTCCTCTATACATTTCCAAAACTCCAAGCCATCTTTACTGTCTTGGAGTCCCATTCAACATGCAGAAAGTTAAAATCTCCTACTACCACAACTTTCCATTTCTTACAATGGTCTGCTAATTCCCATCAGATTTATGCCTCCAATTCTCTTGGACTATTGTACAGACTATAATGCAAACCTTTCCCATTCCTTAGCTCCACCCATATGGCCTCTCTAGGCGAGTTCACGGTGCTGTCCTGTCTCAGCACAGCTATGATATTTCCCCTGACTAGTAATGCCATTCCTCCCCCTTTCATCCCTCTATCACATCTGAAGCATCGGAACCCCGGAACGTCGAGCTGCCAGTCCTGCCCCTCCTGCAACTAAATCTCATTAATAGCAATAATGTTATATTCCCATGTGCAAATCCATGCCCTAAGCTCATCTGCCTGACTGACAATACTCCTCGCATTGAAATGGATGCATCTGAGATCATTTCTATCATGTACAAATCTCTGTTTTTGCCTTTACATGCAGTCCTCACATGACCCTCACTATCTGCTCCATCACTCTGGTTCCCCTCTTCCAGAAAATCTAGTTTAAACTCACCATGGCAGCACTAGAAAACCTACCCCCAAGGATGCTAGTCCCCCTCCAGTTGAAGTGCAGACCACCCGAATGGAACAGGTCTCACCTTCCCTGGAACAAAACCCAATGATCCAGAAACATGAAGGCACCCCCCCACCTCTCCTGCACCAACATATTTAGTGGCATTATCATCCTCCTTTTAGCTTCACTAGCAATTACCATCTGAAATTACCACCCTGGAGATCCTGTGCAATTTTACATCTAAATCCCAAAGCTCTCCTAGAAGAACCACCTCACCCTTCCTACCCACGTCATTGGTTCCTACATCGACCACAACATCGGGCTTCTCACTCTCCCTCCTTAGAATTGTGAGAAATTGATCAGAGATATCTCAGACCCTGGCACCAAGAAGGCAACAGGCCATCCAAGATACTCGATCTCTCCCACAGAACCTCCTATCTGTCTCCCTAACTATCGAATACCGTATCACTACTGCACTCCTTCACTCCCTCCTTCCCTTCTGGTAGGTCATCCCCACCAATGGTATCCATAACAGTATACCTATTAGTGATGGGAACAGCCAAGGGGGTTCTCTTCTCCTTCTGCCTCTTCCTCTTGCCTCCCATGACAGTCACCCTGTTGCCTGCCCCCTGACTCTTAGGAGTGACTGTCTCCCTAAAACTCCTCTCTATTACTACCTCTGCCTCCCGAATGATCCAAAGTTCATCCAGCTGCAGCTCTAGTTCCCCAACTCGGTTTGTCAAGAGCTGCAGCTGGATGCACCTCTTGTAGGTGTACTCATCAGCAACAAATGTGTTGACCTTGACTTCCCATATCCTGCAGTCAGAACACTGGACTTCCCTAAATGTTGCCTCCATTACCCAATTCATCAGTTAATTAACTCACTTTATTAAAGAAACCTACCTTACTCGGAGCAAACTCCTCCTCTGCCACTACTCAACAAAGCCACCAGATACAAAACAGATATATCCAAATTCCTAAAATTCTGAAGTATAAAAGATGCTCATGATACTCACTTTTGAAACTGGACTCTCACAACAATTTGCTTCCTATTGTGAACAATCACATGCAAAGAGCCATGAAATAATTTGGAATGGAAGAGCGTCAGCAAAGGACACAAATGTAATAGTATGGGATCCTATCACCTCTGTATTTATGCTAATGACTGGCTGAGAGCTGTAGCCACCCTTACTTCCCAGGTTAGTCTGGACTGGTCGACCTCTATGTACTAGGCTCCTGTCTCTTGGTAATAAAAGCCATGGTTTGAGTCTACATGTCTTTGAGTCATTCGACGTGCTACAACAAGTTCAATACTCAAAGGTTCTGTGACCTTGACGATGCTTTATTAATACCTCGGAAGTAGTCAGCTTCTTTGATGGCCTTGAGTTTACCTGGTGATAAATTAAATCATGATCCAGACGCCAAAACTCAATTCCTGGGTCCTGTTTCACGAATGGAAATGCGTCATTGTATTAATAATCCTCAGGGCCTGAATTTTCTAACAGGAAGAAACTTTGGTTCAAAAAATTTTTAAAAATGGATGTGAGCTGATGTCTTTTGCAAAGTAAATATTCCAAAAGCTTTTGTAATAAAAATGCATATTTGTCGAGTTTGTGGGTTTTATTTCACCATAAGCACCGATCAAATCCATTTTCAAAATAGACTGTTGGTGGCTTTGAACCAATTGGCAATAACAAAAATAAAGACCCTCCTGGGTTAGGAATGGTGACTTATCGACACCCTGTTATATACAATTGAGCGTTTTGGAGATCGGCAGGATTGATGGGTGGCAAACAGGCATTTCCATGTATCTTCCCTCTCACCCTTATTCTTTCTCCCTCCCCACCTTCCACTGATCAGCAACAATCCAGGGCTAGGTTATGCGGAACAGATCTGAGAGTGCAAAGCAGACTTGCTCACTCACTGAGTCTGTGAGGCCAGCTGGTAGCCATCATTCCTGTCCCTGCTCGCACCCTGTCACACTGTTTCTGTGATCCTATGCCACACACCAAGTTTATTCATTTCTGACATAGAAGATGAAGATAGGAGCAGGAGTAGGTCATTCGACCCTTCGAGCCTGCTCCGCCATTCAACGAGATCATGGCTGATCTTAAAGTTCAGTACTCCGTCCCCGCCTTCTCTCCGTAACCTTTAATACCCTTATACTGAAGAAATAGATCTAATTCCCTCTTAAATATATTTAATGAACCTGCCTCTACTGCCCTCTGTGGCAATGAATTCCACAGATTGACCACCCTCTGGGTAAAGAAATTCCTCCTCATCTCAGTCCTAAATGGTTTGCCTATTATCCTCAAACCATGGCCCCGGGTTCTGGATTTTCCCATCATTGGAAACATCCCATCTGCATCCAATCTGTCCAGTCCTGCCAGAATTTTATATGTCTCTATGAGATCCCCTCTCAATCTTCTAAACTCCAGCGAGTACAATCCCAATTTGTGCAATCTTTCCTCATAAGTCATTCCTGCCATTCCAGGTATCAGCCTGGTGAATCACCTCTGCACTCCCTCCATTGAAAGAACATCCTTCCTTAGATAAGGTGACTGAAACTGCACACAATACTCCAGGTGGGGTCTCACCAAGGCCCTGTACAGCTGCAGTAAGGTATCCTTGTTCCTATACTCATTTGTATCCTTGTTCCTATACCAATTGCCTTTTTAACCGCCTGCTGTACCTGCATGCTCGCCTTCAGAGACTGGTGTACAAGTACCCCTAGGTCTCTCTGCACTTCCCCATCTCTTAATCTATTGCTATTCAAATAGTAATCTGCCCTCCGGTTTGTATTACCAAAGTGGATAACCTCACATTTATCCACATTGTAGTGCATTTGCCATGTATCTGCCCAGACCCCTAAATTTATCCAAATCACACTGGAGCTTGCTGACCCCCTCTTCCGTGCACACAACCCCTCCTAGCTTAGTGTCATCTGCAAATTTGGAGATATTATATCCAATCCCCTCATCCAGATCATTAATGTAAATTGTGAACAGCTGGGGTCCCAGTACAGATCCCTGTGGCACCCCACTGGTCACCGCCTGCCACTCAGAAAATGAGCCATTTATCCCAACTCTCTGTCTTCTACCTGCCAGCCAGTTCTCAATCCACATCAATACTTTGCCCCCAATCCCATGAGCCTTGATTTTGGAAGCCAGTCGTTTATGCGGGACCTTATCGATGGCCTTTTGGAAGTCCAGGTACACCACATCCACTGGCTCTCCCCCATCTATTTTACCTGTCACCATCTCAAAGAATTCCAATAGATTTGTCAAGCACGATTTACCTTTTGTAAATCCATGTTGACTCTGTCCGATCCCTTCTCTGTTGCAAGCAGTTCTCATAAACAGAATCCTCTCCTAATCTAGGACCTCCCAGTAAAGTTTATTAAAGGTGGTGATTCAAGAACAATAACTTTATTCGGGTGGCACGGTTAGTGCAGCAGTTAGCGCAATGGTGATACATTGAAAGCGACCTGGGTTCGAATCCTGCGCTGTCTGAAAGTAGTTCTCGCCACGAGATTGTAGGTTATTTGGTCTATCTGGGAGGCATGGCCTTGTGGCTGGATAGATCTGCTACTGTTCTGTATGTAAAAATTTCAAATTTTACCTTATAATTAGAGACAGTTATAATGATTAAAGGGCGTATGGGCAGGTGCTTAGACAGGAAAACAATATAGGGACATGAATCGAAAGCAAGCAAGTGGGATTTCAGGGCTGAATTCTCACGTGCAATCTGAAGTCAAAGTATGAGTACTCACAGAGGACACCAGTGGCACAAGGTGTATGTGGCAAGGGATCAAGACTATAAGAGATCATAAGGCAACCATGCAAGTTAGAAACAATGATACCTCCCTTACAGACAAACTAAACATCTTCCATGCTTGGTTTGATGAGAGGAACAGGATGATGCCAAAGAAGGCTGCATGTCCCCCTGATGAACGGTCCCCCTGCATAGCCGTGACTGAGGTAAAGAGAACCCTATCCAAGGTGAATGCTACTCAGGACAGTGGGATCAGGCAATCTACCTAGTTGAGTACTGAAGGACTGCACAGACTCATTGACAGAGGTCTTCATGGACATTTTCAACACCACACTGCAACAGTCCATCATCCCCGTAGGTTTAAAGACAGACACCAACATCCCAGTAACCAAGGGAATGACAATAACAGGCCTCAATGACTACTCCCCTGTGGCACTGACCTCCACAGTTATGAAATGCTTCAAGCATCTGGTGATGGAATGAATCAAAGCACACCTCTCAGTAATGCTGGACCCATTTCAATTCACCTCGATAAGAAACCATTCCACTGATGTTACTATAACCTTGGCCCTTCACTCCATCTTGGCCTACCTGGAGAATGACACCCCTTATGTCAGGCTGCTGTACAGAGGGTTAAGCCCAATGTTTAATATGATCATTCCCGAGAGGCTGGTGGAGAAACTGTTCCCGCTGGAACTCATCACCCCTCTCTGAAACTGGATCCTCTACTTCCTTACAGAAAGACCAGCCTGTCCAGGTTGGTAGCACCTGAGCACTTATGCACCTCAGGACTATGTGCTCAACCTGCTCCTGTTCACACTACTGACCCACGATTGCCACGCCAGATCCAGCTCCAATAGCATCTTCCAATTTGTAGATGACACAACAGTAGTTGATTTCATCAACAAAGATGATGAGTCTCAGAGATGAGGTGGAAAATCTTGTGATATAGAGCTGGAGTAACAACCTGAGTCTCAAGGTGGACAAGACAAAGGAGATGATCATGAACTTCAGTAGGACCAGGAATGACCATCCTCCAGTACACATCAATAACTCTGTTTTGGAGTAAGTAGAGAACACCAAGTTGTTTGGAGTCCACACAACATTTTTTTTTCACTTGTCAAGAGGGCACAAGAATGACATCCTGTGAAGACTGAAGTGGGCAAGGCCTTTGGCCACCATCATGTCAACTTTATACAGGAGCTCTATTGAGAGCATCCTGGCTGACCGTGTGGTATCATTTCTGCAGATAAATGGATTGGTGGTTATTCCACAGGACTATAAGAGTGGCAGAGAGAATCAGATGAGTCTTGCTGCCCCCCATCAATGTGATCTAATGGGATAGTTGTCTGAAGAAGGTGAGCAAAATTGTCGAGGACCCCTTCCACTGAACCCAGCAACTTTCAGCTGTTCCTGTCAGGAAAGAGATATAGGAGTATCAGAACCAGCACCACCAGGCTGAGGAACAGCTTTTTTCCCCAAGGGCAATGAGAATGCTGAATGACCAAAGGAACTAACTATTCAAGACTCTCATATTTACTAAACATTATTTATTTGTATATGAATAACTATTCTGCATGTGTACTGTTGTTCTGTGTGTGTGTTGATGTTATTTCTGGCTGTGTGTCTGTAAGTTGTGCACTGAGGAGCAGAGAATGGTGTTTCGACGGGTTGTATTTGTGCAATCACATGATAATAGGCATCAAATTTTGCAGAGACAAGAATTGCAGATGGAACCTGTCTCTGTGATGCACATGATTCTGAGACGATGATTGCATTTACATTATAATTATCCATATAATCAGTTTTTGCGGGGGGCGTGGCAAGCTGGCGTAGAGTCTGGACGTGTGATCTCGACTTCTCTGGCCAGACTTTTAAGTACCCATTTTTAACCCTTTGTTTTCAAGTTTAAACTTTTTAAATTTTAGTTTAAAGTATTAAGGAACTGTTATGGCCATTAATGGTAAAAAGATAAAACCTCAAGTGCAGAAGAAGTTACATTTTCGAAGTGTTGAAGATTTGGGGCCTAAACAACTTGCTACAGCTTCAGGTTTAACTTCCTTAATGCCAACAAAACCACAAAGATTGCCTGTGGGAGCTGAAAAAAAAGTCTACTACTCAACAAGTGAAAGACAGCACTGGAATTACCCATTCTCTGAAGGAACGTGCGTGTTCCCAAGAAGAGGATCCCGATTCTGGCAGCCTGCCGATTTTAACGGAGGAAGCACGTAGGAAGATTACTCCATTGCCTGAAATGCTTCAGGAAGTACTCCAACCTGAAAATCTCGATCTCCTTCGTGATTTTTTGAAACAACAGCGAGTTGCGGGGGGAGACCAGCGTCGACCCCCTGAGGAAGTCAGGGTGCCGTCACTGGGAGTCCAGATCCGCAGTAAAATCGTTAAAATGTCTTTTGCTGAGTTGCAGCAGGAGCTGCAGTTACCTGGTTCTGCCACTACATTAGAGAAAGCAGGGCTGAGATTTTCTGATCTACAATGTAAACAGTTAAATGCTGTCATCCAGCCTATGGTGAATGAGATGGCTCAAGTGATAAGTTCAGAATTGAATACAGTTAAAGCACGTGTGGAAGCATCTTGTGAAGATTTTTTTAAATTTCAGTCTGCTTTTTTGGAATGTAAACAGCAAGTGGCTTCTAATACAGAAAAAGTGTTGAAGGTTGAAAAATCCATTATAGAATTGCGAGAACATGAGAAGGAGTTAGAGAGGAAAATAGACTACTTGGAGAATCAAAGCAGAAGGAATAATGTGAAAACTGTTGGTTTGCCAGAAGGTATGGAAGGACAAGATTCTCTTCATTTTTTTAAAGACTGGATCCTACAAGTACTAGGGCAAGAATTCTTTTCTGGAGGCTTGGTATTGGAAAGAGCTCATAGAGCTTTAAGAAGAACACCTTTACCTGGTCAACCACCGAGACCTGTAATAATTCGATGTTTGAATTATTTGGACAGAGAAGCAATACTTCATCTAGCAGTGCAAAATGTGAGACAACGACAAACTCCGATATTAATTCAGAATAGCAGAGTTTTTTTAAATCCTGATTTGAGTCAAGAGATCATTCAATGTTGACGTTGATTTAATCCAGTTAAAGAAGTTTTGTGGCGTAAAGGTTACAAGTCTACATTTTGCTATCCGGCAGTTTTGAAGGTGTTTTATGGAGACTATCAATCTCGGTTTTTTGAGAATGATCGTGAAGCAATGATTTTTGCTGATTAATTGCCAGATGTAAGAGGACAAAGACGTAGTTCACCATTGTCTCCTAAAGAAAAATCTGGTTGTTCTGGAAATGGAAGAAATGGTAGAAATGGGAGAAATGGGAATGGAAAGAGTCCAACTTCTCTTGAAATGGGGTCTCCGAGTTTGGAATCTCTTGGATGAATAGAAGAATTTTCTTATTCTTATTTTATTTTTTATGTTATTATGATATTTTGATGTTATTCTTTTTTCAGCTAGGGAGGGAGAGATTTGCTCTAAGTTCTATTAGTCATCAGCCACTGGTGGGTGATCCACACCCAAATTTTGTTTAGGGATTACTACCTTTTGGTAGTTTTTTTTGGGGGGGGGTTCTTCTTTTTCATTTTTTGATTTTTTTCAATTATTTTCTTTTTTTTAATTTTCATTTTATTTAGTCTTTAATTTGTGATTTTTTTCCTCCTATTGGAGGGCCTATTTACATTGATTTGAGTTTTTATATATAGATATTATTAGTTCTTAGTAATATTAGTAGATATGCCAAAGTTGAGGTTTGCTCCTTTTAATGTTCGAGGTTTAGACAGTCCGATTAAGCGTAAGCGCATTTTGGCGTATATTAAGAAAATGAAAATTGATGTTGCTTTTTTACAAGAAACACATCTGAATGTCAAAGAAAGTATGAAATTGAAGAGGGACTAGGTAGAGCATGTATATTCTTCTTCATTTAATTCCAGGGCTAAATGTGTAGCAATTTTTTACATAAAAATTTATCTTTTGAATTACAATCATTGGAGGAAAAGGCAGGATGTTTCTTAAATTGAATTGTAAGATTTTTAGTGAATTTTGGACTTTACTTAATATTTATGCTCCAAATCTAGATGATGAAATATTTATTTCTGATGCATTTTGATATCTGGGTCAGGCTAATGATAACGTTTTAGTTGGTGGTAATTTTAATTGTGTTTTGGAACTTTTATTAGATAAATCTCCGAAGAAAGTTAAGAAATCTAAAATGGCAGTTCAGGTACAAGCATTGATGAAAGATCTTAATTTAGTAGATATTTGGAGACGTCTTAATCCGACAGAGAAGGATTTCTCCTTTTATTCAACTAGACATGAATCGTTTTCAAGGATTGACTTTTTTTTTAGTATCGGCACATTTACAAGGGAAAATACAACAAGCGGAATACAAAAGTGGGGTGATTTCAGATCATTCTTTGTTATACTTTACATATGGAACCTTTGAGAAAATTCAAGTGGCCTATCGTTGGAGGTTTAATACAATGTTATTAAAAAATACAGAATTTATTGATTTATTGAAAAAACAAATAAATTTTTTTTGAAATAAAATTCTAATTCTGTTCAAAGTAAGTTTGTATTATGGGATACTATGAAAGCTTATTTGAGAGGAGTAATAATTAGTTATACTTCTAAAATAAAAAAGAATCGATTCAATCAGAGTCTTGAATTAGAGAAACGGATTGATGAGTTAGAAAAAGAATTTCAGAAAGATGCAACAGTAGATCAGAAAATAGAATTATCTAGGTTGAAACTGGAACATAATACTTTGCAATCTTATTAATTTGAGTGTATGATTAATAGGACTAAACAACGGTATTATGAATGGGGAGAGAAAGCACATATGGTATTGGCATGGCAATTAAAGAAAGAACAGCTTACGAGGACTATTAATGCTGTTAGAATTCGCTTATCACTTATAAACCTCGTGAGATTAATGATGAATTTTGTTCATTTTATAAAAAGTTATATACATCTGATGGAAAACAAAAAAATAGATCGATTGATCTTTTTTTTTTTAATCACAGTTGAATTTACCGACATTAGAGGATGCAGATATACAGGAGTTGGAAGCATCATTTACTGATTCGGAAATTAAAATGGCTATGATGAAAATGCCAAACTGTAAATCGCCTGGTGACAATAGATTTTCGGTCGAATTTTATAAATTTTTAATGATGATTTTTCTACAGTGTTTGGAGATGTATTGCATCAAGTTGGAGAACACTATGAATTACCTGAGTCTTGTTCTAGTGCTTTAATTACAGTAATTCCTAAAAAAAAGATAGAGTTCATTTGAAAGTATCTTCATATAGACCAATTTCATTGTTAAATGTAGATTATAAAATAATAGCTAAAATTTTAGTGAATAGATTAGCTAAATTTTTACCTAAGTTGATTCATATGGATCAGACAGGTTTCATAAAGAAATGCCTCAGATAATATTTTGTGCGTGATTAGTTTGATTAATAGATTTCGACAATCTTCAGACCACCCAATGGTGATATCTTTAGATGCTGATAAAGCATTTGATAGAGTTGAGTGGAATTTTTTGTTTAAAGTTCTGGATAAATTTAAGTTTGGTACTTTTTTTATTGGTTGGATTAAGGCTTTATATAGTAAACCGGTAGCTAGAGTATTGACGAATGGTTTGATTTTGGAACCATTTAAATTGACTTGATCAACTCATCAAGGTTGTCCTTTATCACCAGCTTTGTTTGCATTAGTGATCGAACCTTTGGCACAGCTGGTAAGATAAAATACACAGATACAAGGTATGAAAGTTTTAGATGAGGAGTATAAAATTAATTTATTTGCTGATGATGTATTGGTGTATTTAACAAATCCAGCTCAGTCACTTTTGCACTTAAAGGAATGTTTAATACAATATGGATGTCTTTCTGGATATAAAGTTAATTGGGGAAAAAAGTGAAATATTACTGGTAAGTTAAGGAGATTATTCAGCTTATAAGGATATTCTTAATTTGAAATGGATGGATCGAATTAAGTATTTGGGTATAATTTTGAGTGTTAATTATCAATCTTTATATAAATTATGTTCCTTTAATAAAAAAATTAAAACTGATTTGATTAAATGGAAAGATTTACCTATTAATTTTTTGGGTAGGATAAATACAATTAAGATGAATATTTTTCCACGTATGCAATATTGTTTCAATCTATTCCGTATTTACTTGATAATATTTTTTTTAGATTTGAATAAAATGGTTAGGGAGTTTTTATGGAGAGGTAAATTTTCAAGAGTAGCCTTGAATAAATTAACTTGGAAATATGAGTTAGGGGGACTATGTTTACCACATTTTCAAAATTAATTAGTTAAATTTATTAGTTCATTTATGGATTTGGAACGCCCCAATAGTTGGGCCAAAATTGAGATGGCAAATATTTCTGAATTTGAAATACATCAATTTTTGTTTAGATGGAATATAAATTTGTTACAGCAACATAATGTGCCTATATTAAAACATTTAATAACGTTATGGACAAAGAAAAAGAAAATGATAGGTTCTAGGGGTGAATTATCGGCTTTGACTCCATTGTATAATAATTAACTTATTTATTTCTCAATACATAATTGAAGTTTATTACATTGGAGATTTAAAGGTGTGGAAAATTTGGGAGATTGTTTTAAAGAAGGTAAATTTTTATCTTTTAATCAGATGAGGGACAGTTATGGTATTGGTAAGAACTCTGTTTCTTTATTATCAAATTCGATCTTTGGTAAAACATTTGTTTGGTAGAGATATGATTTTACCTGAAATGACTAAATTTGAGATTTTTCGTATGAAGGTACCAGAGAAGAGTTACATTTCATTTATGTATCAAATATTACAGGATGGTAAGGATAAAAAGGGTTGGGATAAATCCAAAGGTAAATGGGAAGTGGATATCAGTTTTATTTGTTCCGAGGATGATTGGTTAGATATTTGTTATGATAGTGTAACTAGACTAATAAATGCACATTATGCAATGATTAATTATAATTTTTATATCAATTATACTTAACACCTGAAAAACTAAAAAAGTATGGTTTTCATGAATCAGATTTGTGTTTTAGATGTGATAACTCTGTTGGAACTTTTTTTCATGCTGTCTTCCAAAAAGGATACAATCTTTTTGGAAGAAAATTCAATTGTTTTTAGAATACCTGTTTAAGATTAAAATACCTTTAGATCCGACAGTATTTTTATTGGGTAGTTTGCAACCCCTGAAAGGCTTGGGATTAGATAAATTTCAACTTGCTTTTGTATATTTAGCTTTATCTGTAGCGAAAAAATGTATTGCTAGTACGTGGAAAGGTAAAAATATGATTGATATTAATAGATGACATAATGAGATGAAATATTGTTTAATAATGGAAAAAATTACATATGTTTCACGTGATAACTATAGTTTTTTTATTAGTAAGTGGTTATTATGTTCAGAATATTTACATTTTGATTTACCTTGATTAGATCTTAATATGTATGTTTAATTTTTTCTTAATATTCTTTTTCTTTTCTTTATGGCTCTCCTTAGGAGAGTTGGCTGAAGGGGGGGGGGTTCTTTTTTTTTCTTTCTTTTCTTTTTTTATATATATAAAATATAACGTTCATGTCTATGGTTCATTGTTGTATGTTATTTACTATCTGTATTTTGAACGAATAAATAAAGTTTTTTAAAAAATCAATTTTTGCCTAGCATAGTTGTCCATGTAAGAATATTGGTCTGCTATGAATTTTGCATTTAATATATACTACAGATAGATTTGTGTGAAGTACATATAATACCTTGGAAATACTGAATTGCAGGAAATTCTTCCCTTATCCAAGAACTATTGTCTAAAGCAGCATTTTAGGTTGCTAATCCTTGACAATAAATTCTTATGCATTTAATGCAATCTCATACTATATTAACAAACATTGTTAAAATCATTGAAATGCTAAAACTGTGATTTTTTTTTCCATTTTAACAGTTAATGTACTTTTTTTTCCTAGATAAAATAGTGGTACAAAAAACAGTAACAAAAGAAAACATTTAACATCAGAGATTTCCATCCTCCACTGGTGCAACCAACCCAAAGCTTCCCAGCAAGAGTCGGCCTTGTTACCATCTCATACTGCAGCCAGGCACATTAGCAGCCCATGCTTGTAGTTGCTCCCTTTAATGCCTCTCATGGAAATATGTCACAAGTAAAACACGAAAGTCTGCAGA
The DNA here is from genome assembly GCF_036971445.1 of Narcine bancroftii. Taxonomy (NCBI): domain Eukaryota; kingdom Metazoa; phylum Chordata; class Chondrichthyes; order Torpediniformes; family Narcinidae; genus Narcine; species Narcine bancroftii. The sequence goes on along the minus strand of NC_091474.1, from coordinate 215,745,750 downwards.
CACCATGGTTGATGTATAAACACAATGCTGGAGAAACTCGGCAGGCCAAACAGTGTACGTTACATCTCAAAGAGAAGGATACTAAACTAACGTTTCAGGCTTGAGCTCTGCATCAAGATATGGCAGGCATCCAAACAACAAGGAGGGGTGAGGGTGGAGCATGGTCCCAAAGGCAGGAGGTAATAGGTGGAGAAGGGAGGAAGGGCATAGCGGTAAGCAGGAGGGGGTGGGATGGTGAGGTGAAATGAGAGGGAAGGGGGTGGAGAGCCGAGGGAAGGGAAGGGAAAGGGAAAGGAAATCAGATTAACAGAAACCAGAAAAGTCGATGTTCATAACAATCGGCTGGAGAGTGCCCAGACAGAAAGCCAGATGTTTTTCCTCCAATTTACAGGTTTTCTTGGTGGGATAGTAACATGATGCCATGGACAGACATGTAAGTATGGGAGTGGTATGCAGACTGAAATGGTTGGCCACTAGGAGGACCCTGTCACTGGAGCAGATGGCACAAAGATGCTCAGTGAGCGATCTCTCAGTTTGCGCCCAGTCTCTCTGATACAGTGAAGACCACAAAGGGTGTACTCCGTGGATGCAGTACATCACTCCTGTGGATACACAAATGAAGTGTTGCTCACTTGAAAGGCCTGTTTTGGGCCCCGGACTGTACTGAGGGAGGAGGTGTGGGCACAAATGTGGCCCTCCTGCAGCCACAAGGGAGGGTGCTGGGGGAGGAGGGTGATTGGTAGGGAGGGATGAGTCCACAAGGGAGTCACAGAACAAGTGGTCCCTATGGAAGGCCGAGAGGGGAGGAGAATGGACGATGTGTCTGGTAGTGGGATCCTGTTGCAAGTGCTCAAAATTCCGGAGGATAATGTGTTGGATGCAGAGTCTGGTGGGGTGGTAGTTAAGGACAAGGGGAGCCCTGTGCTTGTTGCATTTAGGGGCAGAGAAGGCCAGGGCAGATGAGCAGGAAATGGAGGAGATGCAGGTGAAGGCTGAGTTGATGGTGGTGGAGAGGAAGACACATTTGTGGAAGAAGGCAAACATTTCAGATGATCTGGAGTGGAAGACCTCGTCTTGGGAACAGATGTGGCAGAGATGGAGAAATTGCAGGAAGGGAATGGAATCCTTGCAGGGACAGGGTGTGAGGAAATGTAATCAAGTATTTGCAGCAGACAGGGTGTGACACGCCTTCTTTACATTTGACTTACCTTCCTCCCTATTTGCTCCTTCAGAAAAATGACCTTTTCTTCAATAAATTTCAGTAACTATCTCTGAACAAATCATCATTATAAGATTACTGATCTGCAAAGGGCTCAATCCCAAGAGCGAAAATGATAAAAACTGAGAAAGTGCAGAATTGACCACTTAGCCCTTCAAACCTACTCCAGCAGTCAATATAATCATGGCTAATCCTCTCACTGACAATCATATTCTCCTCTCTCCTTGCAGCTTTACATCAGAGAAAAAAAAATGGGCATTATTTTTCATGTTCTTAAGTCTAAAGCAGTGGTTTTCTTTCCACTCACATACCAACTTAAGTAATACCTATTCCATAGGTGTTCAGTGATTAGTAAGGAATTACTTAAGGTGATATGTGGGTGGAAAGAAAACATTTGAAAACATCTGTTTTAATCGTACTTAATTGCCTCAGTATGTGCGCGGTTTCATAACTCCAAAGGAAATGGGCCAATGACAATTTTTCTCAAGCAAAATATTTCAGTAACAGTTGGGTCTAGAGCAGTGGTTCTCAACCTTCCCTTCCCACCTTAAGTCAATTGCTGGTACATGTGCCCAGCTCTGGCCATCTGTTAGATGCTACAGATAAAGACCATTAAGGGAACAAAGTGCAGAGAGAAATGGGGCCTGACTGGTTATAACAGGACTTACTGTAAAGGTCTCCAAATCCAGAGCTCCAATATGAAATCCCAATTGTCGCTGAAGTGTTTAGGTCACTCCACAATATTCCAGAGAGAGAGAGAGAGAGAGAGAGAGAGAGAGAGAGAGAGAGAGAGAGAGAGAGAGAGAGAGAGAGAGAGCATTGCACAGAAACTGAGGACATTCCATGCAAAACTGAATCAGAAATTTCATCTGCTTTTCAAGGATAACTCATGCCAGAAAACAAAATCTAAATTGCTTTAAGAGGAGCAAGAAGTGGTAGGTTTCATACCCAAGGGTGCAGCGCTGCTGGAGCTCACCGGAGCGCCGCTCAGGGGTGGCTTCAGCACCTCTTTGTTGCTATTTTTGGTGAGTTCCTGCACCTAAAAAATTAGCATTGCACCCCTGCTCATGATTAAAAAAAAATAAAAGATATGCTCTTCACAACAAGTAAATTTTATTATCAGTAAGAAATTTGAATTTCTTACTGGTAATGCAATTCTATTTTTTTTTAAATGGTCCTGACTTTTTCACCCATTCACTCACTGGACAGTATTTCATTGATAGAAGATCTGCACTCATAACTCGAAACTCATGGTAATCCTCAATTTGAAAATACACATTGTTCAAAATGAAAAATAAAGCAACTAAATAAAATTGTTCCATTTCTGGCTCTGCCAGTGACTGCAGTATAATTAAACTAGTGTACTGCACATTTGCAATGCAGCAGTGGAAGAGCCTTGACATAATTATTATTCAGCCTAAAGGATATTATCAGGATATAAAACTTATTTTACCACAGGCATTTCAATCACTGACATGCCACAGAGCGAAGTATATCAATAAATCTCCTTAATATGATGAATCAATCCACTATATTTTACACATGATGTAAAAAAATGGAGATTATTTTGAGTTGTTGCATTAAGATCAAATGCAGATTGTGGAATACAATAAGAAATTTCTTGAAAGCCCTATTTTATAAGGGTTAAACCCAAAGAAGATAAAAGCAGTTCACAGCTATTAAAAAAAAAGTTTTTAACTGCAGCAAAGCATTGCTTCACACTTTGAGGTCAGGACCAAAAAGGGATGGTATCCAAGTTAGCTTGAGTATGCCCTGTAATTGATATACACTGCAGCAGTGATAGAGTTTAATGGAGTTCAATGGCAGAGGTGCAGTTTCAGTGAACTGCTCTGCCCTGGTTGTGGCAGATATTCAATGAAGAGAGTTTGAGGAACCTAAAGGTAGATTGTTTCTTGCAGAGTACACATTATCTGTTGTGGTCCTGTAAGTAATACAATACTCTGACAAATATGCCAGTTATATGCCCTGTCAAATATAATCCCAAAGAGATAGACTGTCATCTGTTCTCTTAGAAAATGTATTAATATATATTTTTTAAAAATATCATCTAGAAATTGAAAGGCACACTCCAAAGAATTCATGCCAGTCCAAATCAGGTTCAGGTCTGTGCTTGTGGAGCAGAGGACAAAAGGTGGAGGGAGTCACCGATTAAAAACACAATTGACACCAATCCATAATGAGCCGAGTTGGCAGTGGACTTGAGGTAAAGATCACTTGCTGGGAATCAGTGGGATGTTGCAGGTCATCAGTTAGGAGAGCAAGAGTCCAGTGGAGGAAGAAATTTAGAAATCACCATTTGGATGGAGGGTCATTGGTCAGGATTACAGGCTTGTTAATTTCAGGGAGACCCTGCAGTCAGATGGGGTTTGGACCAGCAGGTTATTGGATGCAGGGAAAGATTGGTTCGTTGGCATGTCAATGGATGGTGCGATGTCAGGTGAAGTTGATGATCTTGAAGTACTGGTGGATGCTTGAGAGAGAACCATTATCAAAAGGGATCTAGTCAAGGTGTGTTCCCAGCACTAGGCTGGCAAGCACTGTGAATTCCTGTCCTGGATGTGGGAATATCATTACCTTCATATTTCCTTCCATATCACACAACATTGTGACTTTGAAATATATTGCCATTCATTTCTTGTTGCTGGACCTAAATCCTGGAACTCTCTATCCAATGGCAGTGTGGGAGTACATTCACTGGAAGGAATCATTACCACTTTTCAAAAGCAAAAAAAATGCTAAACTTGCCAGCAATTCCTGCCTCCCAAAAATTGAAGAATATATTTTAAAAAAACACAACCAGTTTCTTCCCAACAAAATACATTTAAAATGCACTGCTGCCTATAGTCCCTTGGACACCATAGAGTCAGTCACATAGTTTAGAAACAGGTCCTTCACACCAAACAAAATATCTCACCCACACTATTCCCACCTGCCTCTAATTTTTTTAATTATTTTATATCTTTCTGACATATTTAGAATACCAACTCTGTTTTTCTTACCATGTTTATATTTATTTACCCATCCTTTTGTACATCTAAGCCTTCCCTGCATTAGGTAAATTACAGATCCTAAATTATTTTAATGATTACAGTTTAATTTGTTAGGATTTCCCACTGGTAACTTCCAAGCATGTAGGAGGAAATTATTATTTATCTTGGGCCACATCCAGTAAGTAGTAAAAATACAGAGATGTTGGAGGAACTCAGCCAGTCTCGCCATGTCCATAAGAGGTAAAGATATAAAGCTAATGTTTCAGACCTGAACCTTCCCTCAAGGTTAAACAGACAAGTATTTAGAGTTGTACTCATTATTTAGTTCCACTGACTTCAAGTTATAACAATCCACCAACTCTCACAGGCATGGACCATAAGCAAATCAAATGCCAGTTTCTTCCTCCTCTTGGAGTTCACACAAACCAATTTAAATTTCTGTCGTATTTTTATAAGTAAATTTGTAATATTGAAAGCTGGTTCATTTCATTCAATGATTAAATCATGGAAGTTTACAGCACTGAAGGACATTCAACCCAATATGTCCTTGACTGCCAAAAAAAAATTAAACAAGGTAGTCCCACATCCCAACACCTAATGTATAAACGTTGCAGGTTAAGCCTTTTCAGCGTCTCATCCAGATACTTTTATTTGCGATGACACAATCAGATGGCATGTTTCAGGTACTCACCACTGATTGCGTGAACTAGATTTTTTTCTCAATTTTACTTTCATCATTCTGTCAAATAATTTTAATGTTTGCCTGTGGCTGGCAATCAGTTTACAAAAAAAGAGAACTTGACAAATAAAAATCCAATAACCAACCAAAAGGCAAAGAGAGATCTTACAGTCATATAATATGAGCACTTTGCCAGGACTGGAGCGGTATATGTGATCTTCACTCTGGAGCTCTTTGAATTAAAACATAACAACACTAATTTTTCCATCATTATGACCTTAGACCATAAGAGAGAGGAGTAAAATTAGACCATTCAGCCTCTCAAGTCTGCTCTGTCATTCAAAACATGGCTGTTGCATTCTTCCTTTCAGCATAATTTTCCTGCCTTTTCCCCATAAGGCCTATGAATCTCTGCTTCAAATCGATACATTAACTTGGCCTCCACCACCATCTGTGCCAACAAATTCCATAGATTCACCACCATCTATATGAGGAAATTTGTCCTCATCTCTGTTCTACAGAGATGTCCTTTTATTCTAAGGCTGTGCCCTCTAGTCCTAGACTTCAAAATTCCTCTAAGCATCTTCTCCATGTCCACTCTATCCAACCTTTTCAATATTCATCAGGTTTCAATGAGTTCTTCAACCTCATCCTACTAAACGCCAGAGAGTACAGGCCAAGAGCAATCGAATTCTCCCCATATGTAACCCTTTCATCTCTGGGATCATTCTCATAATCCTCCTCTGGACCCGCGACAATGCCAGCACACCCTTCCTTAGATATGGGGTGCAAAACTGCTCACAATACTCCATATGTGGTCTGGTCTTGCCTTGCAAAGCCTTAACATTTCATCTTGGGTTTTATATTCTAGTCCTCTGAAATTTGTAGTAGATCTCTTGGCTGTTTCAAGATTTAAAATAACATTCAGCACATTGAAAACATTGGATATTTAATTCCACTGTTATTCTCTCAGCCTGTGGTACAGCTCCAAGTGTGAGATAACAAGGTAAATGTTGTCATGAGGTGACATTCATGCAATCAAGAGTCCTCAAGAGCATTCGTGGTTTACAGGACATCTCAGATGTGCTTTTTTTTAATATATGTGTTAACCTACTTTGTAAGGTTTCCTTAAAGGATTTATGAAGCAACTGGACAAAAGCATAGCAGTCATTTTGGAGTGGCTATTGTGAAAGTGGCTTTTGTGAGCTGAATAATTTTTGAGGTGGGAGTGCAGACATCTTTGGCTCCAGAGCCTTCAGTGAGGCTGAGCAGAGGTACAGGTAAGTACAAATCAGGTCTATTAACTTTTCAAACTGAGGTGCAGGTAAGAGGGACAGAGGGAAGACATAACAATAGTGCTTCAAGACTATATTCTTGGCAGCTCGCTCAGTGAGGTTATATTGGGAGAACTTAGAAAAAAGAAAAGTCTGGGCATGTACAAAAAGTGTAGCAGAACACGAAGAGGGAAATTAGGAGGCAGGAAAAAAAAGCATGGAATAGATTTTACAGGCAAGGTAAAGGAAAATCCCAAAAGATTCTAAAGGTGTATAGTGAAAGGACGGCTTCGGGGTGAACTGGTCCAATTTTTGATTAACCTGGTCATTTGTGTTTGGAGCCACAAGAATGAATGTTTCTCATCAGGAAAAATTGTTTCAAAATTCTACTTTTGGTCTTATTTACACCTAGATGACCTCCCAAAGGTGTACTATGGGCCAAATTTAAAATTTCATTCCAGGAAGCTTTAGGAATGACCACTTGATGAATCACTGCCCATTCTTCATTTGCATGCACATCACAAGGTCTCCATTTTCTCATTAACAATTCACCCTTCAAGTAATATCCACAGGACATTTTCTTAATCTCCTCTTCATCCACAGCTTTCTTGCTCAAGTCAGTAAGATCAGAATCTGTCTTTTGCTGTTCAATTAACTTTTCTTTTGACAAAGACAAATCCTGACTCTCAAATTTAACTTGCTCTTTCTTGACCATTTCAGAAGTACTGGGCAAGTCTCTATCAACTGGATCTTCTCTGCTCTCATCATTTTCTTAGACAAAGACTTTGTCACAGCACATGCAGAATATATCTCACAATCTTCATCAACCTTATCCTTACTTGCCTCATTTGTTAATCTCAGCAATGGCCCAATTTTATCCTCCGCCAAGTCATTCCATAGAAAGAATGAGACTCCTTGCATGGGCAACTTTAAAATAACTCTGTTGACAACCAGTCCTTTAACAAATTCTGAATTCAACACTATTTTGTGCAAAGCTGTTGATTCTACATCTCTAATACCTCTAATCAAAATTGTCTCTCCTGTGTCCATAGTTTAATCAAGGGTTAAAACATTCTCCAACAACAGTGACTTTGTAGACACAGAATAACTGAGAATTTTAAAAGTAACTTGGGAAATTCCTTCCTTTACTGAAATCAAGCTCTTTAACACCAAATGTTTGCATCCATCCATAAAATTCTCACCAGGTATTAAACCTCTGTTCTCATTAAGTTCAACTGTCTGATTACAAGCTTCTGGTAATATTTTCTTTTCTTTCTTCTTTTTCAACACAAAACAATTTGCAAGAACATGACCAATTTTCTTACAATAATGACAGACAATACTTGAAATTCTGTCCTTTCCCAATTTACTCTGAAATTTACTTTTGTGAGTTAAAGAATATTCATCCACTAGTCCAGTTGTTTCTTGCCATGTCCTCGTGTCTTTCTCATCCAGATATAATTTGATATCACTAGGAACATAACATTTAATTTCCTCAATTAATATCATTTCTCTTACTTGGTTGAAATCATTATTTATTCATTTTGAGGCACCCTAACGTTCAAAACATGCAGATTTTTCAAGTGAAAAATTCATACAAGATGGGTTTCCTGCCTTCCTAAAATTCCTAAATTTTTGTCTATATGCTTCTGGAACCAACTCATAAGCTTTTAACACTGCTTGTTTAACAGTCTCATAATTTGCAACTTGCTCTTCATTCAAACTAGAGTATGCCCGCTGTGCTTTTCCCTTTAATACACTTTGGAGCATAAGAGGCCATTTTTCTTTTGGCCAGCTTGAGCTCTGAGTAACCTTTTCAAAAAGCTAAAAATATATATCAATATACCTCTCATCGAAAGGAGAAAACAGATTGACCTCTACTAGTCATAAAATTCTCTCCAGTAGTTTGAGCTTCAGTTCTCTTATTTCCCTCCACCTCGTTCTAATTTTCTAATTCAAACCAGCTCTTCCTTTCAGCTTTCACCAACTCATATTGCCTCTTATTTTCAGCTTCTTCTGCCTCATGTTTACGTTTTTCTCTCTTACACAAACCCCCATTTTTTTCTCTCTCTCTCTCACTCCAATTTTTTTCAATTGCATTTCAAAATATGTATCCTCAGAAAAATTGTTTCACGTTCTCTTCAAATTTACCATCTTTTATATAATATTTCACTACAATTCTCTGTATTTCTATCTTCCTCATAAAAACCTCAATTTCAGCAAGCTGATGGACATAGCAATGTCCATCAGTTCCTGTTTTTTTCTGCTCTCTGCAGCCCTGAAAGTGACAGTTGTTCCAAAAATTCTCCACTATCCATTGCTGCTGTTTTTCCACACACACATTAGCTTGGAAAAACAATTTGCTAATAAATCACAAAATCTCCAAAAGTTTAAGATCCCAAAAAATCCAAATATTTCAGATCTCAGACGAGTCCCCACTTTTTACAAGCCCAAAGGACTTCAAAACCAGCAGCAATGAAAATTCACCAAGACAATAAGCTGCAGCACCGGGTAGCCTTCCTGGGACCCAGGTCCAATTAGTGGGGCAAAGGTGCCTCCAGCACCTTTTAAGGTGAGTTGGGGGATAGCCCCAGTAAATCGCTAACCCAGAAATACAAGGGGGATCCCATCCCCACGATGGCATGGTAAATGACATATCACACAAACTAGTCTCCCCCTGTCCCCCCATCAGCTGTAAGTCCCACCATCAATCGTGCTCCCCCCAACCCGCAGCAGCTAATCCCTTTTCTCTCTCCCCCATTACAGCTGACCCCTCTCCTCTCTTCCCCGCGGCAGCTGACACCTCTCCTCTCTCCCTAGCAGCAGCCAATGCCTCTCCTCTCCTCTCTCCCCCATGGCAGCTGACCCCTCTCCTCCCTACCCCACAGAAGCCAGCCCCTCTCCTCTCTACCCCACAGCAGCCAGCCCCTCTCCTCTCTTCCCTGCGGCATCTGACCCCTCTCTCCCTCACGCAGCTGACCCCTCTCTCCCCCGCAGCAGCTGATCCCTCTCTCCCCCCGCAGCAGTGACCCTTCTCCTGTTGATTGTGGCACACCCCCACATCACCACCCCCCAGCAACATCAACCTCTCGCCCCATGGCAGCGACCTCTCACCCCCCCCCCCACTTCTCCACCCAGGACCCTGGCAGTGACCTTTCTCTCCCTCCGATCACTGCAGACACCTCAGCCGGGATTTCTCTGTGATGCTAGTATGTAACCAGGTCAGCCATTTTGCTGTTCAAGCTGCTGGTTGACGCATCCTGTGTAAGTTTAACTGGGTTCCCTGACTACTTCCAAGATAGGGCAGGGACCCGGTTGACTTTGGATGACATTGACCGGGTCAGACCCTTTGAAGCTGCTTTGTGAGTGAGGCACGATATGGGAAAATTGCCCGGTTAACCCATATTACAAGGCAGTTTGAAAGCACCTAATGGCTACTTAAACAAAACTGGTTTTATTTTCTTAATACATAATTATAAGATCAATACTTAACTAACTCCTTTCTAATTCTTAAGGGCATGTGTATGGATTGCTTGTGTTCAGGAAAGTTTTTTTTAAACTGTCCAATCATTCACTTTTCACTGGAATCAGGCAATCTTCCATATTGTGCACAGAATTGAAAAGTTATTATTTTCACCAGGCTCTGGTGGTTTAACTTAAGTTGTTACTGTTCAGGAGGTTCGTTGTTGGTTTCAGAGAGTTATTTGTTGTTCGTTGGACACACAAACTGATCTCTTTCGATCAGCCTTACTGAAGAAACTTTCTCCTTGGGTTTTTTTCCCAAAAGACAACCTCTTCTTCCAGGTTACCACAAGGAGTTTTTCTTTTTCCCCTAATTTAGGAGTAACACAATAACCAGTCACAACCTTTCCAATTGATTACAGAGATTTAAAATAGGCTGAACTCAGAGCTCAAAAACCCATCTTGAAATGTGGTCTTGCAGCAGGTCTGCCAACTTGCAGCCTTCACCACAAACTGCTGCAGAATGCTCTCCAAAACAATGGATGTTTTCTCTCCATTTGCCAAACCACGTGGCCCTCTTAGGAGAATAAACCTCAACCAGAAATGTAAAGCTCTGCTATCAGTTTGAAAGCAAAAGAGTTCTCAGTTCTTGTGCCTGTACATTGTTCAAACATGTTGGTCCATTAACACCTACTTGTGAAACTATCACCAGCACTTGCCATTTTCACTGCAAAGCCAACTGCAGACATGAAGTCTACCCTTGCATAGCTCTTGCATGGTAAATAAGATGTTTGTTTGTGAAATGTTTCCTGACAACTAAAGCTCACAATTTTAGGCATTTAAGACTCATTTTAACATAATTTTATTAACTTATTCTGTTACAGTATTCCTCTGCCTCCTTCATTCTCATCATCCTTCTGTTCTTCACATATGCACAGAACACCTTGGAATTCTCTTTAATCTGATATGCCAAGGCCTTCTCATGCTCCCTCGAGCTCTCCTAAGTCTTTTCTTAAGCTCCTTCCTGGATACTTCATGAGCCCTTTCTGCTTCCTGCCTTCTTTATCTAATAAATGTTTCCTTCTTCCTCTCTACTATCTGCCTCACCTGTTTCGTCAACCATGGTTCCCTTTTCCTACAATATTTTCCTTGTCCCAAAGGGACAAGGGACATAGACCAGTGGTCTCTAAACTTCCTTCAAATTAGTTCTGTGCTTGAACATCTATTTCCAATTTACTCTTGCTAGTTCCTGCCTCATCCCATCATAATTAGTCCTTCCCCAATTAAGCACTTTTCCATTTTGTCTGCTTTTATCCTTTTCTTTGGCTATACTAAAGCTCAGGGAGTTGTGGTCACTCTTACCAAACTGCTTCCCCACCTAAAGATCCACCAGCTGACCAGGTTCATTACCCAGGATTAGATCTACTAAGGCCTCTGCTCTCATTGGCTAGTCCACATACTATGTCAGGACTCCTTCTTGGATACACATTTGAATTCAGCCCCATCTATCCCTCTTGTAGTTAGGAGGTGCCAGTCAATATTAGTGAAGTTGAAATCACCCTGATTTCCTACACCAATCCAAAATCTGCCTGCGTATCTGCTCCTCGTGTCCCAAGGGTTATTTTGGAGCTTATAGCACAGCACAGTGATAGCTCTCTTTCTATTTCTGACTTGCACCCAAACTGACTCAGTGAACACTCTTCCTACAGTTTCTTCCCTTTCTACAGGCATGATACTATCCCTGACCAGATATTCTACTCCCCCTATTCCTTTTAAAACACCTAAACCCAGGTACCTGCATCAGCAAATTCTGCTCTTCCTCCAACCAAGTCTCTGCAACAGCCACATACTGATCCATGCTCTTAGTTCATCCCCTTTATTCCTAATACTCATAGCATTGAAATAGATACATTTCAAATCCTCTAACTGGCTACATTTATGTTTTGTCCCATACCTGTCCTTCCTCAAACTCAGAACATAAATCATGCTTTTGACCTTCTGCCCTACTTTCTGCACTGATGTTCTGGCTTCCGGTTTCCACTCCCTTGCCAAACTAGTTTAAATCCTCCCAACAGCTCTAGCAAACTTGGCCACCAGAATATTTGTCCCTTTCTAGTTCTTTTTGTATAGGTCAGACATTTCCCAGATGAGATCCCAATGATCCTTTAATGCCTTCTGCACAAATTCTTTAGCCATGCATTTATATACCACAACCTTCTATTCCTACCCTCTCTCGTGCATGGCACAGCTAGCAATCCCAAGATTACTACCCTTGAGGTCCTGCTTTTTAAGTTCTTAGCTAACTCCCTTTCTTCCCTCTTCAGGACCTCAATACTTCCCCTATCCATGTCATTGATCTCCATGTGGACCAAGACACCTGGCTGTTCACCCTCTCCCTCCAGAATGCTGTGAACTCAATCAGAGATATCCCTGACCCTGGCATCTTGAAAGCAACATGCCATCTTGGAGACTTGATCTCATTCACAGAATCTCCTATCCATTTGTATCACCAATGAGTCCCCAATCACCATAGCTCTCCTCTTCTTCCCCCTTTCCTTCTTAGTCAAGGGACCAGCCTCTGTGCCAGAGACGAGACCACCAAAACCTGTCCCTGATAGATCAACCTCCCCAAAAATATCTAAAACAGTATACTTATTGTTGAGGGGAATGGCCACAGGGGTGCTCTGCACCATATGCTTATTCCTCTTCCCTCTCATAATAGTCACCCTATTACCTGCCTCATGTTTTTTGGGGGTGATTGTCTCCCTGAAGCTCCTCTCTATCACTGCCTCTACCTCCTGGATGATCTGGAGTACATCCAGCTCCAGCTCACGTTTTGGTCTCACAGGAGCTGCAGCTGGATGCACCTCTTGCAGGTCTAGTCATGTGAGATAATTGTGCTATCTTAGATTTCCCACATCCTATAATCGGAGCATTCTACTGCCTTAACTGTCTCCATTAACTCTTTCTAATTTCACCAGAATATTATTGGGACTAGAGGGTTTGTCTTGCAGGGTAAGCTAGGTTTTTGTCCCTTGAGCATAAGAGGCTGGTGGGGGTGGGGGGGGGGGAATGATATTATAAAGGACCATAAATAAAGTGAATGCTCAATCTTTTATCACAAGGGAGATGATACTAGATCTAGAGGGCATGCTTAAGGTGAGAGGGGAGAGATTTAAGAAGACCTGAGGATCAACTTTTTCCAGAGGATAGTCTGTATCGAGAACAGGCCACTGGACGAAACTTTAGAAGCAGGTACAATTTCACTGTTCAAGAGACATTTAGACAGATATATGATAGAAAGGGATAATGAAGGATATGGTTGACAAATGGGACTAGCCCAGATGGAAAAGTTGGACTGAAAGGGCTATTGTATAGCTCTGACTCTTCAGTAAATTTTGTGTTCCAATTCCCAACATCTGGTTGTAGATTTTCCCAGCCAAAGTAATCATTTATTTTTTCTTCCTTTCAAGATTTGCACCTCTACTTTTCTGTTAGATGTGATTATAAACATAGCAATTCCCTCTCTTATATTTGCAGTCAATTTGCAACAAATGCATCAGAGAGAATTCTACATCCAAATTCAAAAGTTTCAACATCCGTACTCCTGTAAGATTTGAATATGAATCTAGTCCTAGATGATGGCTGAAGCATATTCATCTTTGGTCACTGGAAGTACCCAACATTGAGTATTATCTTAACAGCTCTAAATGTCGAAGATCCAACAGTATAAAAGTCCTATTCATTCAGAACAACTGATAATGAAGATATGCCTGTCGGTTGGCGCAGGCTTCTTCGCCTGATTCAGAAAGTTGGCCCTTCATCTCCCACTTCAACACAAAATCTCAGCTAACTATATTTTTAAGGAAGTGCTCCTCTGTTTCTGCATGTTTGATTTAATTCCATGTTTCATATCATCTACAAATTTTAAACCTGTCTTTTGTCAATTCCATTAATACAACAATGATTCTGTGTCAGCCATTACAACTTCCCACCTGTAACTCTGCATCCAACCTGACGCTGGAAGTAAATTGATTCATCCTCTCAAATGCCTCCGAACAGAAGGGGACAAAGTTTGATTTCAAAAATATGGAATTCATTACAAACATAGAACAGCTTTGAAATGTGAATTTCCAGGCATATACTTTTCTTGAGAAATTAATTGAGAGCAGATATTCCATGTTTGTCTTTGAAATATGAAACCCTCATCCACATTCATAAATTAGCAACTTATCTTTTTATTGGTGACATTTTAATTTTAAATAATCAATGACATAAAAATAAGTCTGATACCCAAAAGCAGTAATTAGAAATTTATATCATTTACTCAATATATGTGATAAACGAGGAGAACACGGGAATCGCATCAATTTACCAGTCATTTAGAAAATTTGACCAGAAACCACATGAGAATTGATGCAAAATCTAGCTTATCAAACAGAATTTGGTAAAAAGGTCTGGTTGAAAGAGTGATAAAGCCATCATTTATACTAGCAGAGTATTTTTTTAATAAATAATTGACCTTTAAAGTTGTCTCTATTTAAGAACTAATTTACTTATCCTATCCCCCACCACGAAGTAAGCATCCTGCTCTGAGATAAAGCAATCGATTTCTCTCTCAAACAAAAGTGGTAGGTCTTTTTTTTTTGCAATACATTAAAAGTAATGGAGAACCAAGCAGTAAAGGTATATAAATAATGTTTCGGGTCTGAGACCTTCAAGACATGAGCTAAAGCAGGCAGGCGCCTGAATATAAAGATCTGGCTGGGGTGGGGGAGGGAGGGGAAAGGGGGAGGCATCCAATGCATACTTTACATAGTTCAAAAGCCCATAATTATTATATAAAAGATCCTGTTATTTTTTAACAATACCTTGCTCAAGGGAGTGCATGAAAAATCTACCAATCTACAGCAATTGCAATTTAATAATTAGCATTGACGTGACCATATGATGTACCTAAATCATGGTTTTGACAGCACAGGCTTTAAGGTAATGTCCAAGCACCTTAATAATGCCTCATCCCCAGGTCAGACAGGTGCAGCTGCTGGAGAGTAGTCAGCATGGACTTCATGCATTAGATCACCCTCGAGTTGAAATTCTTCCCCAATAATCTGCGCAAAGGCATGGATGGATCTATGCATTGTACCCTACTTTTAAAAGTTGATTCTATTGATTACAGTGGAGTGAATTTCAAAAAATATGTGCAATGTACAGCAGCTGCCCGATTGTTTATCACTGAGGATGAATTTAGTCCATCAGTTTCACAACCAATCTGTTCAAAAATGAAATGTTCAGATCCAGGACATTTTGCATGGCTTACATGACCTACATTCTGGCCTTTCCAAATGAGTTTGACACTGCAAAATGATGAGAATTCTCATACCAAGGACTCAGGCCCCCTGGTCTTAAGATTCAGTTCACGTTGGGCTCTTAGAAACCGGTTGACTTTTCTTCGGTGCAACAGACAGGAGTAGAAAGTTTGATGTATCAAATGGCCAGGATCTCATTGCCACAACTTGTGGGTTGGTTTTACATCCAACATTTATATCCTACTCACTGTCTTTTCTGAGTGTAAGTATTCAACCTTGATGGAAAGTTGTAGTTCTAATCTTAATCCTGCTTTCTCCACAATGAAATACAAATAATGATTTCGTTCACTGAGTCAATTGATCATTATGATGCATCAGTGGAACTTCTAATCCTGCTGCAATCCCAGACAAAGAGAATTTCTACTCCAGAACAGAGACTGTCATTCCAGCTGCCCCATTCTTTAGCCTGGACACTAGCAAAAGTTGTGTCCATGTAACTTCATCAATATTTCACTGCTGTGCCACCCATCTGGTGGAGAAAGATCAAAGTAACTATCAGGTCTTTAGGATTTTGCTGCTTTGATTTGTGCTTGTTAAAATACCCAACACTGTACACCTAATAATTCCACCACCCAATTCTCATACAGAGTTCATCTCATTCCTTGATAATATATATAAAAGAATAAAATCAAAATTAAGTTGTAAATATTCTTCAAGCTATATAACACTCAAGGTTAAGATATCTGGGTTCCATTACCTGCAGAAAGCCATCTCCTGAGTAAAGTGGACTTTGCAGTCAGAAAAAATGGAAACCACGAGGGCCTAAATGATAATAAAACAAAACCAAAGAAAATCTGATGCAGTGGGAGACAGCAAAACTTCACTCACTGATGAACTCAATGCCTTCTATGCCCAATTCAACTGAAAGAACAAGAACCACCATGTTGGGCCCAATGCCCTGCAGTGATCCACTCCTGTCTGTATCTGAGGATGATGTGTGGGCGCCTTCAGGAGAGTGAATCTGAGGAAAGCATCTGGTCTGGATGGAGTACGCAGCCAAGTATTAAAACTCTGTGCTGACCAACTTACCAAGGTATTCATTGATATCTTCAATGTTTCACTCCACAGGGCGTGATACCCACCTGTTTCCAATAGGCATTAATCATAACAGAACCCAAGAAGAGTGAAGTAACCTAACAAAATGACATCAACCAGGAGTACTCACATTAACAGTGAGGAAGTGTTTTAAAAGGCGTGTGTTGAAGCAGATCAGCTCCTGTCTGAGCCAGAACCAAGATCTGTTCCAATTTGCCTATTGAAGCAACAGGTCTATGGTAGATGCCATCTCACTGGCTCTACACAAAGCCCAGAAGCACTGAGACAACAAAGATGCATAAATCAGGATGCTCTTTATTGACTACAGTTTGGCATTTTACACCATCATTCCCTCAAAACTAATCAGCTAACTCCAAAGCCTGGTGCTCAAGACCCCACTGTGTAATTGGTTCCTTGATTTCCTCACCTACAGACCACAATCAGTGAGGATTGGAAAGAACATCTCCTCCACAATCTCCATCAGTATGGGAGCACCACAGGACTGCATTCTTCGCCTCATGCTCTATTGACTCACTTTATGCCTATGACTGTGTGTCTCGCTATGACAATAATGACATCTACAATTTCACTGATGATACCACAGTACTGGTTGTATAAAAAAAAAGCAATGAGTCAGCATACAGGTGGGAGATTAAAAACTTGGCCAAATGTTGAACCACCAGTAACCTTATACTCAACATCACCAAAACCAAGGAGCTCATTGTTGACTTCAGAAAAGGATGTGTACGATCCAGTGATGATTTGGATACAAGATGGAGAGGGTGAGACATTATCTTGAAGGATCTTTCCTGGAGCCAACACATCAATAATAACATGAAGAAAGCACATCAGCACCTCTACTTCTTCATGAATTTGCAGAAGTTGGGTATGACATCAGAAACCCTGGCAAATTTCTACAGACATGTGGTGGAAAGTGTGTTGACCAGCTGCATGACTGTCTTGTATGGGGACTTCAATACCTCCAAGCTTCAATACATGCAAGAGATAGTGAACACAGCCCAGGACATCACAGACAAACCACTTCCCACCATCAAGAACATCTACGGGGGAGCAGCAGCAATCATCAATGATCCACACCACTTAGCACACACTCTTCTCGCTGCTAACATAAGGAAAGAGGTATAGGTGCCAGACGACTTGCACCACCAGGTTCAAGAGCAGCTGCTACCCTTCCACCATCAGACTCCTCAACAACAAACTCAATCAGGGATTTATTTAAGGACTCTTATTTGTTGTTTGTTTGTTTTTCTCCTCTCTGAATAACAGTCAGTTGTTTACAGTTATTTGTTTATGTATATATTGTCTACAATATACACATATTTTTGCTCGCCAAGGCAAATAGCGCCTTTGGAAGACTACACAAAAGAGTCTGGAAAAACAACCAACTGAAAAACCTCACAAAGATAAGCGTATACAGAGCCGTTGTCATACCCACACTCCTGTTCGGCTCCGAATCATGGGTCCTCTACCGGCACCACCTACGGCTCCTAGAACGCTCCCACCAGCGTTGTCTCCGCTCCATCCTCAACATCCATTGGAGCGCTCACACCCCTAACGTCGAGGTACTCGAGATGGCAGAGGTCGACAGCATCGAGTCCACGCTGCTGAAGATCCAGCTGCGCTGGATGGGTCACGTCTCCAGAATGGAGGACCATCGCCTTCCCAAGATCGTATTATATGGCGAGCTCTCCACTGGCCACCGTGACAGAGGTGCACCAAAGAAAAGGTACAAGGACTGCCTAAAGAAATCTCTTGGTGCCTGCCACATTGACCACCGCCAGTGGGCTGATAACGCCTCAAACCGTGCATCTTGGCGCCTCACAGTTTGGCGGGCAGCAGCCTCCTTTGAAGAAGACCGCAGAGCCCACCTCACTGACAAAAGGCAAAGGAGGAAAAACCCAACACCCAACCCCAACCAACCAATTTTCCCTTGCAACCGCTGCAATCGTGTCTGCCTGTCCCGCATCGGACTGGTCAGCCACAAACGAGCCTGCAGCTGACGTGGACTTTTTACCCCCTCCATAAATCTTCGTCCGCGAAGCCAAGCCAAAGAAAAAGAAGAAAAGAATATTGTCTACAGTTATTTTTTGTGCTACCAATTAGTGGTAATTCTGGCTGGCCTGCAGGAAAAAGAATCTCAGGGTTGTATATAATGTCTTGTATGTACCCTGACAATAAATCTGAAATCTTTAAAAAGTAATGGTAAACATACTGCAACATAAGTTTGAGCCATTTGAACCAGGCAAAGATAAACTTCAGTGCTGACATGACTCAAAAAGGTCTGGTCATTTCCATGTGAGCAAAGTGTAATTAATTTCAGCATAATGACCCCATCGCAGAGTCCCTTCAGATTTCTTCTCTGTTGTAACAGATTTTTTTTAATAAAAAGGAATTTGGCATAGATGAAGATTGCAAATTTCAAACACTGCATTAAACAAGTCTTCTGATAAACATTGAACCAGATTTGGAAAAACAGAACAATGAAATCTTTTCACAGCAGTCAGAGAATGTACTTATATCAAGAGTGATCCAGAGATAAGCTTGAAAGCTTATAAGCATAAGGACTGGGTTCAACACCCAGTCCTTATGCTGGAGGCTCCATACGGGCATGAAATGACCCGTTAGGGGAGCCAACGATGCATTTAAATTAAAATCCTGCAATCACAGGTCTGTGCTAAAGATGTCATTGCCTGCGCTCGGCAGCAGTAATGAGTGCTTGTAGGCTAGGGAGCAGCAGAACCTGGAAGAACATCTCCTCCCCACCTTTTGAGATGAAGCAGTGGAGAGCACCTGCAGAGAAGCAGCTCAGCAGCTGCGGGAGACTTTTGGTCAGGAGACCAGCGCGGGCTTCGGGCTGCTGGAGATGAGCTCATGTGATCTAAGTATTGGAACTAGGATTTGAAAGAGTGCTGACGAAAAGAGAGGCTTCTGAAAAGCCCCGGGCACCGAAGCTGTCCAGATCTTGTTGGAGGTTTGGATCTGGAGCTCGGGATGCCAATGAGGCGACAGAGGCTGTGTGAGCACTGGAGGTGAACCCACAGACACTCAGTGACTCAGAAGAGACTCCTTTTTCCTTCTCTCACTGTAAGAGGCAGTGGGCAACAATAATGGTGATTCTTTATCTGCCTCATGGCAGGCAGGTACAATTACATATAATATTACATTTTCTGTACTATTACGTGACAACAAAGAATCTTAAATCTTGAATCCTACTGCAACTGGATACTTGACTTTCTCATTGAAGTCAAGAACTTCATATTCCTGCTATCAACAGAAACAGAATCAGAATTTGTACGATATCAGAGCCTCCATGTTGATGCAATAACAAAGGTTTGCCAGCCGCTATACTTTATGAGGTGTCTGACGAGATTCAGTACATCACTTCTATAAGTGTGCCATGGAGATCATTCTGGCTGGTTGCATCACTGGCTGGTATGAAGACACCAACTCTCGGGACAAGAATAAACTTCAGAGAGTTGTTAACTCGGCCTGTGACATCAAAGGCACCAGACTTCACTCCATCGAGGGCATCTACATGAGGTGGTGTCTTAAAAAAACACAGCCTCTATCCTCAAAGACCCACCACCCAGGCTATGCCCTCTTCACTTTGCAACATCCGGATAAAGTTACAGGAGCCTAAAGCGAGCACTCAATTGCACAAGGACATTCCAAAATAATCAATGAACCAAAGAGACTGCCTTACTTTTCGTGCACTATTTTTATATAGTAATGTCGCAAGATAGTTATAATACAAATGTTTGCTCTGTGATGCTGCCTCAAAACACCAAATTTCATGACTTGTTCATAACAATAAATTCTGATTCTGTAATATGCAGATGTATTGAACACTTTTAGATTAACCAGTACCTTATTTTCCAATGGTCTTTAGGAAGTTTTAGTGGGAATTACCTGCGATAAGTAATATGGCATTTATGAGCAGCTGAACCTTGTGAAGGTCATTTCTTTTTAAGGCTGGTAGTGACAAGTTTCATGCAAATCAGAATGGCATTGATTGGTTAATTTACCTGCCTATCAAGCCTCGGTTTCATTCTGTTGGATCTCCATTAAGGCTGATTTTAAATACAAAATTTGCAATTATCATCCACAAACTGCCTTTTTATGAATGAATTACACTGCCTTTATTCAAATAAAGTGTTGTAGTTCAGCACCTTAATACTGTTTCTGTCTTTTGTTTTAAAAAAAAGTGTGAACAGATCATATTTTCTGAGTAAACTGAACTAGTCCATGCATTGAACATAATTTAATTGCAGCCCAATCTCTGTCCAAATTCCATACTCACCTCATGGTTTGTCATAAATTATTTTAATATGCTTAAACAGAAGTGAATGGTGTTAATTTCTTGTAATGGAGAAATTAAATACATGAAGCTAAACACTAGATTTAAAGGCTCAAAGGTTCATTTTATTGTCACGTAACAATACTTTGAAAATGAAATGTACATGATATTCTTAAACCTTTGTCTGCCACAAGGCAAACAATGTGTCACCAGGAGCACTGCCAAAGGCCTCTAATAATAGAAGGAAGAGAAGCAAAAGAGAGTAATTCAAGAAAATGTGCAGACGCTGGGATTGTAGTTTAAACAAAAATACTGGAGAAACTCAGCAAGTCATGCAGCATTCTTTACGTGCCAAAGGTAAAGATAAATCGCAAATGTTTTAGGCCTGAGCCCTTCCATCATAGTATGAGCAAAAAGAAGTCAGGTGCCTAAATAAAGTGGTGAGGGGTGGGGCAGAGGAGGAGCTCAGGGTTACGGGCAAGAAGTCATAGGTGGATATGGTTGAGAGGGCACAAGGGACAAAAGCTGAGAAGTGATGGGGGAGGGTAAGGGGATAGAGAGCCAGAGAAAAGGAGACTAAGGGAAGGGGAAGTCAGGGAGACAGAGGAGTGGCCCAACAGAAACCAGAGGACTCAATGTTAATGCCATCAGGTTGTAGAGTGCCCAGATAGAATACTGTATTAGGTGTTGCTCCTCCAATTTAATGGTGACCTTGTTTTGGCAATGCATGAATGCCATAGATAGATATGTTGGAGCTGAAGAAGGGTACAGAATTAAAAAGGTTCGCCACTGGGAGATTCCTGCCACTGATAGGGACAGAGCAACAGTGCTCAACTAAGCAATTTCCCAGTCTACATTTAGTCTCTCCGATGTAGAGAAAGCCACAATAGGAACACTGGATTCAGTAGATGACCCCAGCAGATTTACAAGTGTTACTTAACTTGGAAGAAATGTTTGGGGACCTGAATGGTAGTGAGGGAGGAGTTGTGGGTGTAAGTTCAGCATTTCTTGTGGTCACAAGGAGGGGTATCAATGGGGAAATTAGTGGGAAGGGATGAGTGGATGAGGGAGCCACAGAGGCAGCGGTCCCTGCGGAAGGTGGAGAGGGCAGGAGAGTGGAAGATGTGTCTGGTGGTGAGATCATGTGATAAGGGATGGAAATTGTGGAGGATAATGTGTTGGATGCAGAGGCTGGTGGGATGGAAGATGAGGACAAGGAGAATCCTGTGCTTGTTCCGCCAAGGCGGATGTGTGGGAAATGGAAGAGATGCAGGTAAAGACTGAGTTGATGGTGGTACAGAGAAAGCCATGATTTTTTGATGAAAGAAGATATCTTAGATGATAAAGAATGGAAGACCTCATCCTGGGAGCTGATGTGATGGAAATGGAGGAATTAAGAGAAAGGAATAGAATGCTTTCAGTCATCATGGTGTGAACAGATGTAGTCAAGCTAATTGTGCGTGTTGTAAAAAAAATGTCTAGAAAGTTTGGCTCCCGAGGCAGAGAGATTGAGAAAAGAGATGGACCAAGTGAATTTGAGGTATTGGTGAAAGTTAGCAGCAAAATTAATAAAGTCGACAAGCTCGTCATGGGTGCATGAAGCAGCACCAAAATAGTCATCAATGTAGCAAAGAAAGCATTGAGGAGCCTTTCCTCTGTTGACTTATAGCATGGATTGCTCCACAAAGCCAACAAAAAGGCAGGCCTAGCTGGGTCCCATAAAGTCTACCCCTCTGATTTGAAGAAAGTGGGATGAGTCAAAGGAGAAGTTATAGAGGGTAAAAACAAGTTCAGCCAGGTGGAGGAGAGTGGTGGTAGAGGGGGCTCAGGCCCAAAACATTGGTTATATATCTTTATCTCCAATGGATGCTGTATGACCTGTGGAGTTCTTCTGGCAATTTTGTGTTTTCACTGCAATCACAGTGTCTGCAGACTTTCATGTTTTATTCCTTGTAATTTCATTGTTCGTTTGCACTATAACTTTCTTATCAATGCAAAATAGTCTTTTCTTTTTAAACTTTATTTATTTGAAGAATCATTAATAGTAATACAAAATAAATTCCATGAAGAGAATTTTATATGAATATATATATATATATACATAAAATTAAAAAGACAAAAAGAAAGAAAAAAGTAAGAGAAAAAAAATTAAATCAAATCCCCACCCCATCTCCCACCCCATCAGCCAGCTCTCTTAAGGAGAACTAAAAATATACAAACAGAAACTAAAAGTATATAATAAATCAAAATATATCTAAATGCATATATTCCAAATATGGTAACCACTTACTAACAAAAAAAATAATTGTCATGCAGTTTATGTGTTAATTTTTCCATAACAATACAAGCTTTCAATTCATTATGCCATCCCATTATATTAATCATCATATTATCTTTCCATGTACTTGCTACACATTTTTGAGCTACAGAAAATGCTAAGCGTATAAATGCAATTTGAAATTTATCCAACCGTAATCCCTTTAAAGGAATCATAAAACCCATTAAAAAAATTGATGGACATAATGGTAGCTTAAAGTTATATAATTTTTCCAAAATTAACTTAATTTCATCCCAGAATGGTTGTACATGCGCACAAGACCAAACAGCATGGAAAAATGTTCAAGTACATACACCACATCTAAAACAGGAATACGAATTACTAAAACCATATTTTTTCAATTTCTCTGGGGTTAAATACAACTGATGTAGAAAATTATAATTAACCATTCCATACTGCACATTGGTCAATTTAGTAACACTATCATGACACGTATCTGCCCAATAATCTTCAGGAAAAAACAAAGGCTAAATCATTTTCCCATTTAAGCTTAGACTTCTCCCATTCCGGCTTATCCATATTGTCTTGTAATACTTGGTACATAACAGAAATATAACCCCTTTTTGGTATAGAAGAAATCAAAGACTCTAATTGACTTTGTCGACTTTGTCGTCCCTTCTGTCCCGCCAACCGTAGTATCATTTCTCTGTCTTGATAGTTCAGGCACCGAACTAAGACCGCTCGTGGTGGTTGTCCCGATAATGGTTTCTTTCGTAACGCTCTATGTGCCCTCTCCAATACTAAACCTTCCGGAGAAAACTCTTTGCCCAACACCTCTGGGATCCAACTCTTAAAATTTTATTGGATCAGACCCTTAATGTCTTCTAGAAGACCCACAATTTTCACATTGTTTCTCCGACTTTGATTTTCCAATTAATCAATTTTTTTCAGTAAGTGTTTCTTACTGAATTCCCCAATCAACAAACAAATCTTCCACTTCCTCTATTTTTTTCCTTGTTACATTCAACTTGAATTTTACATTCAGAAAAACCTGGTTCAATTTTTTTTTATTTTCTTGCACTGTATCCACTGAATTAATACATTTACTGATATCCCTCTTAACTGTAGATATATCTTCAGACATATTAGATATATCTTCAGACATATTATTTGTCACATCCAAAAATCCTTGAGTCATTTGTTTAGACATATTGTCCATATGATAAGCAATCCCTTCCAAGACTGTGCAAACAGACTCCATTTCAGATTCCAGTTCCACATTTTGAGGCCTACCTTCTCTAGACTCCACCTCCAATTGTTCCCGTGAACTGCTTGTTGAAGGTAAGTATTCCTCTTCTTCCAACTTTGTCGGGCTCTTCCCAGTGCGGCTGCGGGTCTGCACACCCGACGGTGGCATGCCGACAACATCGGAACTTCGCCACTCGGGCCCCCCCACAGACTACATGCAGTCTAGTAACTCACAGACCCTTGAAGCACCGTGCATGCCTGGCAAGGCCGGGGACTGCGCAGAGGCAGCTTCTGATGCCATTCTGCGTGTCTCCGACTCACCCGACGGCAGCCCGGGCTCAAGGGCTCTTATCTCAGCCGGGTCACCCGCGTCTGACATGGCAAATGCGCGAATCAACTCCGGCCGAGCTCGTCATCATGCCGGCGCCATCTTGTGGAGACAAGGTCAGCGCCATTGTAATACTCAGCCTGGCAGGAGTTCTCTGTGCCTTGGAGGTTCCAAACGACAATTCTGTGGCTTCAGCTGGACAGGTAGGCCTCAATTCTTCAGCACTTTTAAAAAGTAATTTCTTCTGTAATTGAGCTTTCATCTTTTTAATATTAGTCGCCATTAATACCCACTAATGTTCCCAAAATTAAAGATACCACTTTTAAACACTGAGATAAACTTTAAAGACGGGTGCTTAAAAAACTGGCTGAGGAGGGGTGGGATCACACGTCTGCCACCTCGCCACACCCCCCAATGCAAAATAGTCTTAAATCAATATCAATTCTAAAATTGTCATGCTTGGATTTTAACTTGTGTCCTCAAGATGCAGGTTTATTCCTACCACCACTGAACCATAATACTACTTATTTTTATTCAAGTGTTCTGTACATATGATCACTAATGGCACAAGGTCCAGGAAATGTCTAAGGTCATGGGCTTTTCCATCGCACAAGTCCACACAGCCTAATTACACCCAAGTGACCATTGTACTAATCCTGTATGTCTTTGGAATGTGGGAAGAAATTAACGCACCGAAAGGAAACCACAGGAAGAACCCAGGATTTGAAGACTGGTCGTTGACCTTACACTAACAGCTATGCTAACCTTGTCATCCTAATCCCCCCAAATGGTGAAATAATTTGCAAGTTACGTATCAGGATCTGCACGACACAAGGAAGTTTTCACCAGTGTGACATAAAATTGGCTCACAATGGAAGAAATAAAAAATTTACATAAGTTTGACTGGTTTTTTTTTTGGTGGCGACATTTGTCGACTAAAGTTCCAGTCTCCCAAATTACGAGCATCATTGAATTGTCCTATAAACTAAACTGTCAGGTTAGTGGCTAATTTGATGTGAAAAACATCCAATAACCAGTCTGACACAGATAAACTCATTTTTATTATGTGAAGAGAGGATTAATGCAATACTGGAGCCACTGATTAGGTAATTTTGAAAAAAAAAGTTGCATGTAAATAGGGTCTTTAATTTGTAGAGAGTTAGCCGGAAGCAAACTGCAATTCTTACGGAGTTTATTAAAAATGTCTTAACCAGTGAACAGCTTTTCAGCTTACTCACAACATTGTAAGAAGTTGATTCATTTAAAACTGCCCCAAGATATATTATGAATAGAACTATCAAGAATTTTACACCTTAGCAATTAAATATTTTAACATGCAATATGTCATTTTAGAGGAAACAGATCATTATTAGTAATTATACCATGTTAATTATCCTCAGTAGTAGTGCTGGCAAAGACATTAGTGCTCTACCTTCCAATTTCTGTGCAGTAAAAAGATGCAATTGAGTTCTCTTTACAACTGCCCTATAGCTAACAAAAAAGTAGGTTCAGAATTATGCTATCTAAATTGTCAGTTATCTTTCCAAACATAAATATGAAGACTTTATTCATTCAGATTACAAGATTCTACAAAGCAGTTGACCTTGTTTTTCACTCCTGCCTCACTCAAATGGATCAGAATCTCAGAAAAGAATCAATCAATTAAGTATACTTTTCCACTCGTGGATTATCCACACAAGATTGACAAGGGCCATTGCAGTCCTTGAGTCTCAATTCAAAGCATCTCAGGGTTTTGTCAAAAAATTCATTAAAACATCACAATTTTTCAGGTGGAAATCCTATAG